>NC_141162.1:697500-865833 GCF_053477565.2 Lygodium microphyllum
TCTAAAATAATTTATTGTATATTCAAACACTTCCATATATGCTCATGCTTCTTGTGAGCCCTTGAGAAGATGAGCCCATTTGAACTGCATTCATGCATGGCGATCTTATTCAAACTACTGACACTATGCAAAATGTCTCCGAAGTCGAAGGTTCTTTCTTGTCCTACCATACCTCCAATTTTACTAAAATAAATTTCAGCTGCATTTGATCCAGTGAGATGTAATGGACAATTGAGATCTGGAAAAAGTTCACAAAACATATTTATGAGAAGCACAACAAAATGGCATCAAAGTTGAATATCTGTGTAGGTCTCCTTACTTATGAAGTTTGTCTTCAAGTTATACGTGGCATGTTGATGTAGCCACAGCCTCCAAATCCTGAAGAAGAAACTAACCTTGGCTGCCATCACCACACACTCCCTCAAGTTCAAACGTGGCAACAAGAAAATATCAATGTAATTAGCCACAATATG
Organism: Lygodium microphyllum; assembly: GCF_053477565.2. Classification (NCBI taxonomy): domain Eukaryota; kingdom Viridiplantae; phylum Streptophyta; class Polypodiopsida; order Schizaeales; family Lygodiaceae; genus Lygodium; species Lygodium microphyllum. The sequence continues at coordinate 697,974 of NC_141162.1, forward strand.
CAAATATGCCATAGTTCCTTGTACGCTTCTCTCTCTCCTCATACAATGTTGCACCTGTCTGCTTGCAATCCTCTGGGCAGTTGCCCAATTCTGGCGGTCATCTCTTTATGTATCTCCATCTCATAGCTTGTGTTGATTGATGGAAAATGAGGTGTAGACCATTGTAACATGATTAAGTGTAATCCAAACATTACCAATTGCAAGTTGTCGAGTAGGGCTATCAAGTGGACCAACAAACTTTTTTCCATAGTGTATAAAGTCTTGATCATGTAAACCAAACACATGCCCTTTCACAATTCTCCCTTTTAATTTCCATCCACACCAATTAATAAAGAGCTAATCCTTGTCCTTCCCAAAGGAATCTTCAAGCATAAGCTTGCTCCGTCTACTGTCTCCATTTGAAGCATGCCCAATTATTGGGCCTATTGTATCGCTTAGCTTTGCATCCCACAAGATTCCACCATTGATTTCTAACAAAAACACTATCAAATCAATTACATGTGGCTTGTGCGACCAAAGCTAGTCATGGAAGACTCTCATGGAGAGGGTTTACTATCAAAAGTCTTGCATAGCTCCCCACTACACAATTTTGAAAGGCATCCACTATCACGTCATAAACTTGTAATCCCTCTCCCACAACAATTGTATTGTTGCAATAGCATTGATGATGTTCTCCCTTACTTCCACAGAACCCAATAAGAGTGTCATCCTTTGCATTCCACACCTACACAAAATGAAGTCATCTTTAGATTTTTATCAATTGCATACCTTCTATACATGATGGAAAGTAAGGAAATATGTAAGCCACAACATGTTAGAGCTATCCAGGCTTACCTTATGCAACGTTTGACGGTTGTCTCATCTTCAACGATGATGATCGGAACCATTGATGGCACCCCACGTTTTATTTTTGCATCCATATATATCTTAGCCACTGTCTCAAAGATGTATTCATGTTCTCCAGGTATGAACTGAATTGTTTTCTTTCCTTGCCTTTTTGTAGTAGACATGGATGGCCCTCCAAGGTTGGCACTCAAAAAGTCATGCAAGGATGGCCCACCCCAATGTTTAATGAGCTTAAACATGGTCTTTGTAGACTTGGTGAATCATTGTGGTTGCTTGGCTTGCACTACATTCCTTACTACATCTTGAAAAAAGTCCCACAATATTGGTTTACCTCTAAATTTACCTTGTCGATGGGCCTTAACTATGTTATTACAAAAGCGTCACACATCCTTCCTATTTAGGCATTCAAAGTTTGCTTCTTTTAAGGACCTGATCCTCACAGAAATCACAACTCTTGCTCGCAACCACCATAGCTCCCTCTTGTCCTCTTTCAAGTTTCTCTTGGTCTCAATTGTCGCTTTTTTTAGCTCTTTACTGCTAAGATAATCTAATCCTCTTCCTTCTCCTGTGTTCCTAGCCCCTCTCTTCTCAATAGCAGCCCTCTCTCTATACACTCTCATGTGAAAACATCGCAAGTGGGAATTTTTTTGCAATAGTCACAAGTAAAATTTTCAAAGGGATTTCCACCATACGAAATACAAAGACAATTCACATGCCTATAGCATCCATCAATCTTGATTTCAATAAACCGGTCATATAAGGTAACTTTTGTGTATGGCTCTGGATACCACACATTCCCTATTTTAAGGTCATGTAGCATAGATTTTATATCTGAATCACAACCTTTGTAAGTTACAATTCTTTTCCATAATCCCCAACAAAGTAAATTCAACTCACATGAAGGAGAAATGCTTGAGTCACTTGTATAAGTAGAAGGTGTTTCCAAATCTGTTGATGTTGCACTTTTTTGGGTTGACTAGAGAAATGCACCCAATGACTTTTTCCGTGGATCCACCTCAAAAATATTTCTTGGTCTTCCTCGAGCATTTGCTGAAACTACTTGGTTGGTGGATGATGTTTTGGATATAGACATGATGTGAGACTTTGACTTTACATGCTCTGTAAGGAGTGTTTGCAAGTTTGGTCTTCGAGGATACAAATGCATCCACTTTTTATCACACTTACCTACAAATCTTACTCTTCCTTTGTCTTTATAGTTATGCAAGGTTTCCTCAACAAGCTCAAAATTAGATCCTGCATGATTTCAAGATGCAAGTCACAAAGCTAATATCCAAAGGGATTAGGGATCAGCTATAAAATGATTGCACATGCGATTGTTAAACGAAACTAAACTACAATTCTTTCCTAAACTAGCGATTGCTACATTTAAAAAAAAACGATTTACTCAAGGTCTCAATTTTTAGAAAAAAGTGACTTTCCTTCATGAGTGCTATTGAAAATATTCATCTCCTCTACAAGAGATAAAATCATCGTAATGTCATCTTCATTACTTTCTTCTATGTCCTTTGAGTTAGATATCACTCCAACCTTCAACCCCCAGTTCATTAGATACCTTCTCTGATGTGCTTGATTCTCCAATTCATGGGTTATCATGAAATTGGAAAGGTATGAGTAGGAGGATTGCCTGCCGCTTATTCTGATCCATAAGGAGATCCACATTCATGGCACCATACTCAAACCAAGAGTCCACCATCTAGATCTTCCATGGTAAGCTCAAACTTATCATCCCTTGGTGGATTGAGCTCCCTCAACTTCTTGCGAGTACTCTCACATTGGGCTAGCTAACTTTCAAGTGTAGAGTTTGAAAGCAACGTGCTCTTGAACTTATTTATAGCTTGCTTTGGGTTGTCAACTAGATTGTGAATAGCTTTATCACTTGCTTTGAAGCCTGTAACTTCTACAATATCATTGAAGTCCTTGCATATCCACTTTGTGGGCCGAACCTCACCCCCAATCTCATCTACTATGATTGAATCCCTCCTTATAGTGATAAATTTGACATTTTCTACATGCCAACATTCTTCTTGTATTGGGTTTAGTGTGCAACATCCACTATTTTCATCTTCATCTTCAATGATAAATTTAAATGAACCACAAATAAGCCCATCATGTATTATCTCTTGTCATATTTCACCGTATGTGGAATCAACTACAACTCGAACATACCCCAAAAGCACTTTCTCACTAGATTTATGCTCAAAAACCTTCATGCAAGTCTTTGAAGCCATGAGTTGTTGGCCACCTTATATCTAGGTACATGATAGAAAAAGAGGTTATATTAATCAATAGCTTCTTAGGGGTAGGAAACATGCACTCACATTAAGGACAAAATTCACAAACGATTGTATTATACAAGAGTAGGTGCATAACGAGTAGTCGTACCATGTAACGCAAATATGATTTGTGGTTCCACTACTTGGTACAAGCACTACTTCTTGCTCACTGTAACAAACGTACTTTACTTTTTTATTTTGCATTTACAATAGACATCCAAGGATAAATTCAATTGTCTCACAAATTAACATATTTGATAGGATAACTTTCCAAAAATTGACCACCTACTAGGAAGAATCCCATGTGAACAAGAGCTATGATCTATACATTTTGTCGAAGTAGAAGTACTACATAAGTGAAAAAAGGAGAACTAGCCATGAACATTGAGCGAAAAAGGAGGTGAATAAGAAGAAAAAATATTACATTTATATCTAAATCTATCTACCTCTATGCCTTTTTCACTCTTTCTTAGTTACAAGCTGTGCTTCGATTTCAAAGCATGGCTTAAAAATTAGGCTTTTGCATGTAAGAGTATTGCTATCATCTTGGCCAGTGAAATAAGGTCTCTAAAGTAAAAGTATGAAATGGTTAAGACCTTTACATGTAATGTTGCCATGGATTCAACATCCATTTGAGGTCTACATAGGAATTACACACACACACACACACACACACACACACACACACACACACACACACACACACACACCCCTATACAAAACCAGCAAGAGAGAGTGAGTGAGACAAACCTTAGTCCACATAAAGGTTCCCAAGAGGTTGTTAGAAGGTCCATGAGCAACTTGGCGAGTAGGGAGCCATCATCCACAAACATTAGGAGCAGGGAGCCATCATCCATGAACAATCATCCACCAACAGCAAGAGAAAGGAGCCATCATCCATGAACAGCATCCATCATCCACGAGTAGCAAGAGCAGTGGCAGATGCATTAGTAGATGACCTGTTAGTTAGGAGATGCACTATGATTGTGGATGCGAGTAGGGAGATGCGTATTTTACCACCACGGCATTAGCACACGCACTAAATCAGAGGTGCGTCGTTAGTTAGGAGACGTGTTGTTTAAGTCAGAGGACATGCCATTTTAACCAAGGGATGTGCCATTAAGTCACAAGACGTGCCGTTTTAACCAGGGGATGTGCCATTAACCAAGGGATGTGGTGTTTTATTCAGGGATGCTCTATTTTTAATCAAATGCAGTTGCTGCTATGCCACTATGACACCAGATGCATGAAACAAGAGACTCTTGTGCCATTTTTGCTTAGCAGATGCCGCTATGACACCATCACAAAACGTGCTCCATGAGGAGATAGGAAACTTGTTGCATAAGACAAGGATGGGAGAGAGAGAGAGAGAGAGAGAGAGAGAGAGAGAGAGAGAGAGAGAGAGAGAGAGAGCAAACATGGGGGGTAAAGAGGGAGAGTAAATTACTATTTGTAAATTTAATGACTTTAGAGAGAGAGGAAGAGTGGGTGAGTTATTGTGGAGAGATAGTTGGGACCACCAACAAAGCATTCTTATGCATAGCATTTCTCCCCAGCCACCCGAGTCTAGGGTAAAGGGTCCGATTTAATGATACCTACCAATCCCCCTTTTGATCTCTTCAAATCCATCGACCTTATGAGTTTTGCTTGTTGCCATGGCTTTGTAAGGTTAAAAGTTTCTCTCCATTATAATTTTGGATGAAGCTGATGAGTAGCTCACGTGGAGATTGCATATCTCTGCATTTCCATGTATCAAAAAACGCCTAGAGGATTGTGACTGTAGTGAGCCTTACAAAAAAAATGAATCAGCACCATTTTAGTGATAGTATGACAGACCCCTTCTTCCAATTTGTGAATAATACATCATTATTTTGAGGAAAAAAACAAGTGATAATGTCCTTGAATTGGCATTGTTGTGCAATAATAGATCGTTCACTAAATCGAGGGCCTTCATTTTATCGGCCCCTTTACCCTAGTGATCTCATCACAAATTTGTTCGCCCTTGCCAAGCGCTCCTATGTTCAAGGCACAAATGAGGCGGCTATCTACAATGGGGGAGTGTCACTCGTATCACATCTTATCAAAACATTTCATTGCTTCTTTTCCTTGCCCATATTGTGAATATCTTGCAATTAGTGTGTTCCAAGCGACTACATCTTGGACGGGGAGCTCATCCAACACTCCTTGTGATTTTCCCAATGTGCCACACCAGCACATATGTTCACCAAAGCATTGTTGAGTACAACATATTTCTCCAACAACATTAATCTAGCAACCTCATCGTGAATTATTTTGCCCTTATCGAGTGCTACTATGCTATTATAGGTTTTCAATGCACATGTAAAGGGTGACTGAATTAGGAAAATGGCATTTGTGCCTCATCTCATTGAAGCATTTTAGAGCTTTATTGCTGTGGCCATTTTGTGCATATCCTGCAATCAGTGTAGTCCAAGAGAATATATCATGAATAGTACCTTCGTCAAGCACTTGTTTTTCTTTTGTAAGAGCCCCACATTTAGCATACATAGTTATTAAAGTGCTTCCAATATAGGGGCTCCTTTCAAGAAACCCTCGTTTGTGAATGTCCTCGTGTAGACTTGTGCGCTTGAATAGATCATTTTTCTTTGCACAAGCCTTCAAAAGTTCCACAACATGAGTAGTTTCCTCTAGAAAGGAGATCCTTTCTCCTCTTGAGGCTTTGCTTTGCTCAATTCAACTTTTAGCATTGATGCAATTTTTTTGAGCTCTTCAAAATCTCGAGTTGGATTGTACCAACAATCCAACCACAAGGCCTTTTCTGTCACTTTGTGCTTGAAATATGGAGACCTTGCATTGGCTTGGGGTTGTCATGGTGTGAAAGAAAAAGCTAGGAAAATGCAATGTTTCTATGAGAGCTCGTAAGATTTCATGTTTTGCAGAGGTTGAATACATCATAATTAGATGCAAAGGTTGAATGCGTTGTAATTAGATATATTGGGGCAAACTACCTTGCTGTTGCAATTGTCTCAATCCCCACCATTGCAAAGGATCTTTGAAGTATTGCATCTATAATGACTCCACCTTTGCCTTCTTGAGATTTGATTGAATGCAAAGGGGAGCTATGGATTGCAATACTAGCTCTCTGCTAAGACTTGAAGAAATGTTGCTAGTAAGAATGATGATCCAATGGATGATGATGATGATAACTCAGATCCTTTCTGCCACGTTAGCTCCACCCACCCACCATGACAAAGTCCCTTGTTGTGCCTCCGGCTACCTTGTACATACCTTTTTGCTATGAATATGATGTGTGGCCCTTAAGATGGGCCCTTGTGCATTCGTGTGAGCATGTTTGATCCGTGTCACATTCTGTGTCGCATTGGGGTGTCTCGTGATGTGTTGAGAGGTCAAAATGGAAAAGTTGGGGGAAGGTCCTAGTGCTGCTCCGAGGCCTAGACGGGGTCCCCAGGCGGTCTCGAGAGTGGGTATTTGAGGGCCGGACCATCACACTTGGTAACATAAGAGTGTTTGATGAATGCTTTTCTTTTCAAATATTGTATTCTTCTAAAAATTCTAGTTGAGCATAAAGTTCATATCTCAAGCATACTTTTGATATTCCACATCTACATAAGATCAAAAGATACAACAAGGACCCAAAGACTTGAGGGGGGCTTGAGATGCAATTGTACCCCTCCCAAGTCTAGCTATGAGGAGGATATTGTGTCTCAATCTTCAATTTGATCCTTGTAGAGAGATCACGGAGGAGGATGTATCCTCATAGGTTGAAGCAAGTGGTCTTAGCATGTAGAGGATAATAAGGTGATCAGAGGAGAAAGCACCCACCCATTTGTAAAAGTGAGGTATATATCAACAAAACCATATCGTAGGATTTTGTAGGCATAACTTTTTCTTTTGTCTTTTTGTGGAGGGAAGGCACAATTCTATTTGAGGGTTGCCATTGAGGAGTTTACAAAAAGAAAGCATTAGTTTTTTTCTTATAGACCATATGCTTTTCATTTGAATGAGAAAGGTATAAACTAATAGCTAATAGTGAATGTTGAAAGAGGCATAGGCTCCTTATAAAGTTTGGAGATCCCAAGCAAATAGGCTATTGATTTGAAAATAAATCAACACTTTGTATACCAAGAGAGAAATTGGTGGCAAAGGAGACATGGCTTTTATTTGGGGCTCTCAAATAGACACATCTCGGGCACATCCCTCCCTCCCCCCCCTACTTTCCCCCCCACTGTGCCTCTAAGAAATTTGGAATAAAATGACCCATAATGTGAATGTACATTGAGCACATTTATAAGCCCCTTCTGTTTTTAGAAAACCGTAAGTCAACATGATAAATTTACCCTTTCTTTTGAAATCATGTGGTATCTTACATGTTCTGTAAGGTGGACTCCCTGGGCTAACACCTCAAACACCTATAACCAAGTATGTCCCCTTTTATTATCTATCTAATTAAGAAAAAGAGAAATGAATATACTCAAGTTCATTAAAATAATATACAAAAAATAGCTACATTACTAATAATAAATTCTAGATTATCTTTTAGATTTTTTTCATAAATATGATATAAAATTTTAATGAACATTAGATTAAACAAAATTCGTGGGATTTGCATATGCTCAAGTTACGTATCCAATTACTCATAAAAAATAACACGCATTAAGCTTAATGTTCAATGAATAGATTAGATATTAGTTCTTGTTTTTCATTAACTTATTAGTTGATATATTAACATTTTTAATGACTTGTGGATTGCCAACTAAAGAAAGGCAATGCATAAGGAAAGCATTAATAAATTTATTTCATAAGCCAAATAGCTACCATATGTGATCTTGGTCGTACTCTTATTTTACGGCTTGTATGTATACACAACCATACCATTGATTTATGGTGTTATTCTTGATCTCATAACCTCCTTTCCTATAAATTGAAGCCTTATGGGAGCTATAATTTTGCATTATACTTGTAATCAAGAATGACCATTTCAAATGAAACCATTTGGTGGAGATAGAAGTCTACCTAAATTCATGAATAGACAAAAAGGACGAATGGTTGCATCCATCAGTTAGTCAAACGAAATGAGGCCTAAACAACTTAAAATTATTATTGAATCCCTTACAATAGGGATAGTGGTGGACAATAAAAGTTGGGAATTTTTACACATGAAAAGGTACGTACAATGGTAAAAGCATGTTATTATAGCCAATGGGACATATTGATTTTATCAAGCATTAAGTAGTGAAATTTCATCTTGGCTTTACTTTAACTACTAAATTTAAAAGTTAGAGTCTTAGAAAAGGTATAAATATCCTTTGATCATTAGATATATTAAAAATAAATAAGATACTATTTGAGAAGGACTAATTGATTACTACCTTGGGTTGAAACTTGATTGTGGTTTATGACTAGAAATTGATAGAAACTTTTGCTCATGTCTAGATAATAGGCAAGTATGAGTAGTTTGCACTCCTCCATTGATAACTACTAGGTCTTTGTTATGCCTAAGAGTACTTGACTAGCATCTAGGTAGGAAGGTCCTATATAGAAGGTTTCCTCTTATGGCAACACGAAACGAGGGAAGCTATGGTAAAAAATGCTAATTGTGTAGTTGGTTATACAATGGATAAGAAATCTATATGCATGCAATATGGCAAGCATTAAAAGCCTTAAAAATATGGGCTAAATATCACTCTTTTGAAGAAGTAAGCTTATTTTTCTACCTAGATCTATGAGCAAAAATCCAATGTAAAAATTGAAATTATTAATATAAATGTTTTGAAAGGATTATCTACATTGATTTTTATGTTATGCTTTAAGAATATCTGAAATGAGCTCAATGATAAGGATAATTAAGGAAATTGCTTTTGAATATCAAAAAATGTTTAGAATGCTATGTTTCAAACACTAAAGAAAACCATTTTTCAAATGGGAAGTAGATGATCGTTTGTTTCCAATGAGAAATGAATGAAGGCTACTTGGACTTGATGAATCAAATGCTTTCCTAATATAGAATTTTTTTAAAAAAAGAGCTTGCCATTGACTTTTCCTAGGGTCCAATCTTAGAACTTGGTCATGCGCCATTTAAGGGGAATAGAGAGGAGATTTGGCCTTAGGGATAGAGGGTTAGAGCTCAACTCCCCCTTGACTCTCATTGACTATGAATCAAGTGCAACAATTGACTCGCACCCTAACTCAATTAATTACAAATTGATCATCTCAGATTGAACCTTGGAATGCTACTAGAGACTATTAGGTCTTTATGAACCCTTAAGTTGATCCTCGTGGGTCGAGGCTAAGTGCTTCACTATTGCAAGAAGGTAGACCCAAGGCCACCTAGTCTAATTATTCCTATGGAGTGCAAATGGTGGCGACTAGGACCCTGGACAACTACCAAGCACTACCTCTCATATCAAGGTGTGGGTACATTATAGTGAGGAGGTTAAGTCCTAGTCCAAAAGGCCCTATTTGAGTCCCTATTTTCCCTAATGTCTTGAGCTTGCATGGAAAACACTAAGCAAACCACTCACCATTATCCCCACAAGAATACACACATGGTGTCTCCTAGAGCATTAGCTATAGTACATGCAACATCCTTTAAGATGGCAATGAAACCTCCACAAAAGAAGAGAAGATGGCAATTAGGTAATATGGCCATGTGAGAGATCAAGTGAATCCAACATGTTTACAACCTCTTGATACCAAATATGTCCTTTCAAAAGGTGGTCATGGGAGATCTTGTGAGACTTGTCACACAAGAGCCTTAGAAGGTTTTGGGACCAATTGATAGATCATCCAATACCATGGAAGTGGATTCCTCTAGGAATGGAGGCCTTGCAAATAGTGGCAGTGGATGGGTATCTTATTGACCTATTTGATGACAATAACTGGCAACCATCCATGCCACGAATCATCATGATTGACAAGGTTATGAGCTTCATTGTTTGCCTTTGTTAGGGCAAGGAACCACACTCTTTGTTGGAATATAGGCTCTTTAACTAGGCTCATGTAAATCCTCTCCTATAATATGGAAAAGGTGAGTCGGAGTTTTGAGCTCGGGATGTGCCTAAAATTTGCCAAAAAATCTGAAATTTAGGTGAAAAATATTTAACATCGAAGGCGGCGGCTCCAGCTAGGACGATTTTAAGCACCAAGTGAAATACGACTTTTAAAAGGCGTTCGAGCGACACTTGTGGATTTTTTATACTTTTTCAGACTGTCATGTGGGTTGTCAGGAGTTACCAGTCAATACGGGATGTAAAGCCAAACGCGCAAAAATTTACAACACTCGAATCGGAGCCAGGACGGGGAAATGGCCACAAAAGGGGCAAGATATGAAAATGTGGACATTTGAGAGGGCCAAAAGGGGTGCCCTTTGGGGGAATTTTAACCCCCCTTCAATTTTTGAGTTTGGGGGCCATCAAAAAACGTGGAGAGAGAATGGAGGAAGAAGGCGCCATCTTCACGCCGAAAAATGTGCCATGTGGAGATGGAGATCATGATTGCAGCTTGCAAATAACCCACCTAATCGATCATACCCCTGATCTTCTCCCTCTTTGCCGGTCTTATCACCTGTCTTCGCTCGTCCAATGGTGGCCTCAATGAAGAGAGCCAATTCTAGTCTTTCTCTCTCCTCCCTCTCTCTCCCTTAAGAGGTTGTTCTTGTGTGTAAGAGGAAAATGAAGAATGGTAAAGGAAAGCTTGTCCCGACGAGACCGGATTGCTTCCGGATCGATGAAGACATGAAGATTGCTGATTTTGAAGATGCTGGACATTGAATGAGGGCTGACCCACAGTCCCATAGCAAAACCGAGATCCCAAGGCATAAAGCCTAAACGGTAATTCAATTTTTATGAAGAAAAAATGAGTTTTTATGCTATTTGATTGATGAAATATTGTTCCCATGGGCTGATTATGCATTATATTGTTTTTTGCTATGAGTTTGATCAATTTATGCTCAGAAAATCAGAAAATCATAAGTGATATGTATTAAACTAATGGTATAAAACCCGTAAAACACGCGTTTAAGGGGTAAAAATGGGGTTTTTTGCAAAATAAAGGGGAAATATGAGACATAACATCAACAAAACCTGGAATTTTGCTGTCAAGGAACCTAAGAGCCACAACCCACAATCAATATTAATTTCTAGTCATTTTTAATTGAAGAAAATAGGGAAAAAAACCAAAAAAATGGTGAAAAATGGATTTTAAATGGGAGAAAATTAGGAAACGATAAAAGGAAAATTCCAAAAAATCACATAAGTGTTTGTGCAATGTATAATGAAGGAAGAGCACGAGGTTGGCCTCGGTTTACCCTCGTTTCTATGTTTTTGTCCGTGTTTGTCACTTTCTCTACAAAGAAATATACATAAAACGACTCTTACACCTATCAACGATTGCAAAACATTAAACGGTAGGATGAGGGGGGAGGTTAAGCGTCAAAGTACAATCTTAAACCTAATTTATGTGTTGCATCATGCCTATAGGTCGTTGTTTTAAAATAAAGAAAAAGGCAGCATGAGCGTAAGGCTCGGTGTCTATCCTCGTTTCAATACATAAACGTTAGTATGGAAATCATGAAAAGATTGGTTTAGCATGATGCACAATGCTGATTTTCTGTTGTTTGTGCACTAAACCATTCACATTATGCACTATGCATGGTTCATGGTATCAAAGGAAAATCTCTTGGATTGCATAGAATTGTTTTCTTAGGACTTTGACCCACGATTGAGAGTATGAGGTTATCCCTTGCTGTAGGATAGAGGGTCGGTTTCTTAAGGGACTGCTAAGTGAGGACACATGGTATATCTCCTAGATTCGAGAAATGTAAAAGAGAGGAGTTTGTGTTCATTTGTGTTATATGTTTAGCAGTGCATGAAGGGGCCAATCCCTGCAATGTAGGAGAGCTGTAGTGGAGCCGCGGTGTTTCTACCGTGAGGTTGCCTCCATATGTGTGTGATCGTGGCATTGCCAATGTGTAAGGGTTCTCCCTTTGAGGAGTTTAAGGAAAATGTTGGACTATAAACTATAAACGCATGAATTAAGCTTTAGGGCAGTTTGTCCTTTAGCATTAGATTGATGCTCCTAGTCCACGAGGCCATGAGGGTGTTTGTGTGTCATAAGCATGAGGTCCGGCTAGTGCCATAGCCAGTGCCGGAATTTGGGAATTTCCATGCACTTTGGGAACCCTTAATACCTTTATTATTTGACCACATGGTCAAAGATGGAGTTTGCGCTAAATACTATATAAGCTACCTTCCTAAATCCTAGTTTCAAATATGGATCAAGATTTAGTTACGTGGTCAAATATTTATCACTTATTTGAAATTGGTACTTGGGAAATTCCCAAATTCTCAAATATGGTGTTCAAACGGAGAAATGTCTCTACATGTAGGGGTTACATGATTAGTTCACTTTTAGGATATCATTATGTTCTAATCACTCTTTTACTCTTAGCTCATTTATATTAGCACTTAGTATTCTTCTTATGTTTTAATAAGGTGCTAATCTTCTTCATGTACTTCTTCACCCACTCTCTTCCTCTTTTGACTCACCTACCTCCTCTCTATTATTATTATCCTTCATTATCACTTCATTTTCTATATTCTCTCCCTTCAGCCTACTTTTGAGAGAGAGAGAGAGAGAGAGAGAGAGAGAGAGAGAGAGAGAGAGAGAGAGAGAGAGAGAGAGAGAGAGAATAGCTCTATTATCAACATTTAAAAAAAGGGGAGATGGAACTCAATAATTGTTTTTACTATTTTTGGACCCAACCAGACATTACTAGTGCAATCACTTGGCAAACTCTTTGCTCCATTACTATTAACCTCATTTTCAGTGTGACAAGCAGTGGTCATTGACTCTATCCCTATCAAGCAAAGTTTATGACTATCATTAAGAACAACATTAAATTCAAAAGCAATGGTAGTTCATGAATATTCAATAATATAGTTAGCTCAACATTCGATAGTCAAAACAACCATTAGAATCAATCCAAAAAACCACCCTCATATCTTGTTAGATCAATCAATGTCTACATCAACATGAAGATTTGTTATCAATGCAACATTAGATGTTAGCTTAGATCTTTAGTGACATTCACACCATATAAAACATATCAATGCTAATAGTCCAATATCATCCAAGCCATCATCAATAGTAGTGCAAAAAGTCCCAATCCATATTTTCGCCCAAAATAATTCAAGCATTTGGTAGGCAAGGTAAATATAGCTATAGAAGCTTAGTACTAGTCTTGTAGTAGAAAAGCCACTTTTGTGGCAACTTTGACCCTCTATAAAAAATTACATTTCTAATAAATAATAAAAATTAAGAATAAAAAATTTAGTAAAATATAACCAACACAAGATAGTAGTTGAAAAAAATAGAAAGGGTAAAAACAAGCTAGGAAGTATATATTTCTATGTCTAGCTTTCAGACCATTTTGACATAAGATTAAAAAAAAAAAGTGATTCTAACCAAAAGCATATCAAAAGTTTAAAATTTCATAAAAAATATTTTTATATTTGTGGCATGCATTTCCATTAACAGAATTGCAATTAGATAAAAACTAGCAACTTTTATAAGAGCTCCAAGTAGCATTGTTGAGTGATGTTCTGACAAATTTTCATGGACTTTTGAAAATCCAATTTCTATTGAAAGTGAATTTTCACTTGAAAAATTTTCCAAATATTTTATTCTACTATCATATAATATTGTTAAAGTCCCACATCCACTTTTCATATCATATTCACATATTATTTCAAATACAATGAAATAGGACTTGAGCCATAACGTGACTTGCAACCATTTTTGTGGTGGAAAATGATAAGATTAGTGTTAAGGTTAATAATTTTAATAGAACTTTAGTCCCCCATTCACATTGAAACATGTCAAAGAACTTAATAGTAAGCTCATATGGAAATAATATTTGTGATCAATAAGCACACTCTAAGGATCAACATGCCAAAAATCAAGTTTTCACTTCAAGAGCATGGATTCAAGATGTGTATTATATTCAAATGGATAAAATTGCATGCTTCACACAAGGAAGGGTCATCCATAATGGTACCTAGTAATGAAATTCATGTGTCTCTTATAAGGACACTACTTTTGGCTATCAAGAGCAATGAGGTATAAGGTATTTCTATTTCATTTAGACTTCGAATGTCAAACAACAAGCTCCTATGAGCATGCCATTAGTGATTTTGGGAATTTCCCACAAGTTTAGGACTCATGGTCAAAACTTCCTCTTTGCTATAATGCTCACATCATGGGTCTAAATTTGGTGTTCAATAGCTCAATAGATTCCATTTTTCATAAGGTTTCCAATTATGTATTAGATGGTAGATTTGGGTGACTTGAAGGCATATTTTTTTGAGTTCCAATGTTCTAAATAATAAAAAATGGGACTTGAAAGTTTCCAAAATTCACCAAAATTGTGTTTATGAAAAACCTACCAACTATGTCAAAATAATATGGCAAAATACTTTCTAGCTTGTAACGTGCCCGATCTATTGGCTGTCCAAGCACGTTTTTGATAGTCCATCAAGAAACAAATCTAAGCATCATTGCTCGGAATTCCCACAAAATGTCACGGGGTTTGTTGCCTAGGGTTTCCTAAATTTTTTTCCTAATTGTATTAGTCATGGGTCGGCTCTGATACCAATTGTAACGTGCTTATCCAAGCACATTTTTGGTAGACCAACCATCGAGAAATGAATCTAAGCGCCGCCGCCTGGCACTCCCACGGAATGTCATGGGGTTTTTCACCTAGGGTTTTCCATCTGCCTCGCAACGGAATGTTTGCAGCCGAACCCAGTAGGATCGACCTGAATCTTGAATCCCTAGTGGTCAAGGTTTACCGGTCACTCTACTATATGCGGAGTTACCCAATCCGAAGAAGAAAGTCCATACCCCATTGGGTTCAAGGAGAAGTAGGAACGAGAGGGATGCATCGCTCTACCTCTCTGCCCATAGGGCATAATTCCCATTCCGGCTCCCAAAAACGGTATGAATTCGGGTATTAACCCGCGCTACCCAAAGGTCAAATGACGGTAAAATCTTGTGAGAAGCCTCCCAATTCTCTGGGACCATCCTGCCGTAGGACAGACGCATCATGGGTTCCATCCACCTGCTTCCCTCAACATGCATACTTTAGTTATCTAATTAGCCCTAACAAATTTATGTGTGACATGTAAAAGTAGCTTCTTTAATTAAGCCTTTTAGGGAACATGGTTTGTTCACGTAATCTTATGGTACTGACATGAAAACAAATTCAAACAGGTTCCTTGGAAGTAAACTTGATATTAGCATTTTATCAGAGATAGTCTTGTTCAAAAAGAACAATATCAGCAATCCCTGAGAATGCACTTTATTTTCTCCAAGATTTCACCTTGCACTAGTAACAAGGGCCCTCGAGAATCCATCTTGAGTCACGCAGATCGTTTGATAGGACCCAGAGGTAGGGAATTTATAGCCAGAGCCCACCTAGCATCCAAGCATCCTCCTACATTCAAACCAACCTACGGAGAGACCTCTCGTGGTAGGTTTGGTTCACGTTCTCATCATGGCTATTTAAAACCCCCTTGGCTAGGATTGGTGGCCAGTTGGGGGTGGTTTGGTGCGCTCTCCAAAATTTCAACCTGATTCATTATTCCCATTTCTTTTATAATTTTGGGGTTATACAGTCTTTTACAATCGATGTTCCTAAACTTACCAGCACAAACAATGGTGCTCGGGACATCTACTAAGGTGGGATCCCTCTCTTGACACTTAGCGTTTGTCTTTCTTGCCGTGGCAGCAATTTCCAATATCCTCTGAGGGATAGGGAATACCTTCTTTTTAACCCCCCCTCCTGTGTGAAAGGAGTGAGAAATTATGTAATTGGATCTATATCTGATAGTTTGCAGATTGTAGCTATCTTAGCTTGCTAGCCTTGGAAGAAATGGCACTCCAACTCTCTTGTATTAACGTCAAATTGAACCATGGTTAAAGGTGATATCTTCAAGGTTATTTTAGCTTTATCGAGGCTAGATTTAGAATAGAGACCAGTGAGTGTTTTACTTGTCTCATGGTCCCCCCTATGAAGTAACAATAGATTGGCTCAATTATTTTTAAACCCTAAATAAGTTGAGTTGAGCCCTCTCCTTGTGTATATAGGGTTCATTTTATTGAACGACCCTGAGATATTTTTATCATTTCGTATGCGTGACTTACAGTTATCTTCAAGATGAATCCCTAGCAATGCAATTGAAACTGACCATGATGCCATGCAATCTAGATGCATATCTTTCCTAAGGCAATGATGCAATGCATGGCTTTTTCTTTTGGGAATTCATTTCGACGTGCTTATGCAAAACAAAAATAGAGACTTGTATTTTTCTTCTGAGTGGAGGATGTGAAGTTATCAGGCCTAATGCAAAAGTGAACCACTTCCCTCTGAAGGTTTATAAGAGCCTAATATCCGGCTTAGTATTGCAATGACCTAGATATACTTAATCATTATTGTAGCAATTCACAAAGCTCATGTACTTGATTCAAGCCTTTACTCCTACCTTTCTAATTTCACAAATCTAGCAATGAAAAAAAAAAGAAGATTTTTGGTTAATGATGAATGTGCTTGAAGGGTACTGAAAAGAAATGGATTGTTAGGATGCTTAAGTACTGAAAAGAAATGGGTTATTAGGACACTTAAGCATATTCGTCATTAAGTGGAAATCCTTTTTTTTTGCATCACGAGATTTGTGAAATTGGAAAGGTAGGAGTAAAGGCTTGAATCAAGTACATGAGGTTCATGAATCGCTACGATAACGGTTAAGTATATCTAGGTCATTACAATACTAAGACGAGTATTAGGCTCCTATAAACCTTCAGAGGGAAGTGGTTCACTTTTGCATTAGGCTTGATAACTTCACGTCCTCCACTCAAAAGAAAAATACAAGTATCTATTTGTGTCTTGCATAAGCATGTCGAAATGAATTCCCAAAAGCAAAAGTCATGCATTGCATCATTGTCTTAGGAAAGATATGCATCTAGATTGCATGGCATCATGGTTAGTTTCAGTTGCGCTACTAGCGATTCATCTTGAAGATAACCATAAGTCACGCATACAAAATGCTAAAATTGCTTAGGGCCGTTCAATAAAATGAACCCTATATACGCAAGGATAGGGCTCAACTCAACTTATTTAGGGTTAAAAAGTAATTGAGCCAATCTATTGTTACTTCATAGAGGGACCATGAGACAAGTAAAACACTCACTGGTCTCTATTCTAAATCTAGCCTCGATAAAGGTGAAACAACCTTGAAGATATCACCTTTAACCATGACGCAATATGACATTAATACAAGAGAGTTGGAGTGTCATTTCTTCCAAGACAAGAACCCTGGATTAAAGGCTAGCAAGCTAAGACAACTACCATCCGTGAACTATCAAATATAGATCCAATTGTATAATTGCTCACTCCTTTCACATAGGAGGGGGGTCCCTATCCCTTGGAGGATATTGGAAATTTCTGCCAAGGCAAGAAGGACAAATGCTAAGCGTCAAGAAAGGGACCCCACCTTAGCAAATGTCCCGAGCACTCGCCTGCACCATTGTTTGTGCTTCTAAGTTTAGGAACACCTTTTGTAAAAGATTGTATAGCCCCAAACTCATAAAAGAAATGGAAATAGTGAATCAGGTTGAAATTTTGGAGGGCACGCCGCCAAACCACCCCCAACTGGCCGCCAACCCTAGCCAAGTGGGTTCTAAATAACAGTGGCAGGAACGTGGGCCAAACCTGCCATGAGAGGTCTCTCTGCAGGTTGGTTTGAGCGTGTAAAGAAGCTAATTCCCACAACAAGCCATTAAGCTGAAAATGCAAGAAATAGATATAAAATGCCAAGAAACCATAGCCAAGGGTGGCTAGGAAAAACATGATATTACCAATGTTGGCTGAGAATCAAATGATGAGTGGCTACAGAATGGTATGCACCCCAAGCTATGGTGGCCAAGAGTATTCACCCTCTTAGATGGTGGGAGGTTAAGACCTCAAACATGTAATGTTTGTAAAATGAAAAAAGATCCTTCACATGTTACATCTCCACCTTTTATACTTAACCCTAGCCTAACCTAGCTAACCCTAATCCTCTAATTATAGGGCATATTTACATATGTCAGCCCATTTCATGGCTGTAATGATATCCTAGATACATGGGAAATTTTCCTACATTACAAACCATCCCCTCCTAGAAAAGCTTTGTCCTCAAAGCTAAAATTACAATGAATACAAGGATGGATACATGTAATAGGAGAGAATATAGTGTCAAGATTGTGGGAGAGAAGGAAGGAGTCTCACTTGTAGCTTTCTTGCTTGCACAATGGGGGAATACACACAAGGGTGGAGGCTGAGAATAGTTTTCCTCTTCTTAGTTGTGTAAGCCAAAAAGAACTCAAATACAAAGAAATAGAAGAACCCTATATATGGGTCTCAAACCAAACTCAACTAACTAAGGTGGCATACTAACTGAGCCACGAACTAGAGTAGATAAGGATAGCTATCATGTAGCTATTATTCATGGGCGGTGTACCAACAGCGTCTGCAACTGACAAGTCGGTGACATAAATACACAACGGTCACCCTGGCGTATCACGAGTGGAGCTCGATATCTCAACACTCCCCCTCGAGCTCAATCCCAATTCCTGCACACCAAGCAGGTCTCTGAACTTGCGCAGCTTCTCTGTGCCCAATGCCTTCGTAAATATGTCAGCTACCTGATCCTCTGTGCTGACATAAACTAGATCAATAAGACCTAGTAAAACCCTCTCTCGCACATAGTGATAATGCACCTCAATGTGCTTTGTTCTAGCATGATAGACTGGGTTATTTGCCAAGTGTATACTACTCATGTTGTCACAATAAATGACAACTGGCCCATCTGTAGACTGATGCATATCATAAAGTAGCTTATGCAACCAAGCTACCTCACATGTAGCCATTGCTGCACCCCTGTACTCAGCCTCTGTGCGCTCGACAAGGCAACTGTAGGCTGCTTCTTGCTGCTCCAAGTGACTGCAGCACTCCCAAAAGAGAACATATATCCACTGGTAGATCGTCTATCAGAAATACTACCAGCCCAATCAGCATCAGTGTATCCATGCAGCTGCATCTGAACCCCAGTCTCATAAAATAGTCCATACTGCAATGTAGACTTCACATACCTGAGTATGCGTCTAGCCGCATCCAAATGCGATTTCCTTGGAGCCTGCATAAACTGACTTACCAATCCAACAGCATAGCTCAAATCTGGCCTGGTAATAGTCATATAAATCAAGCTTCCTACTATGCGTCTGTACATAGTAGGGTCTTCCAGAAGCTCACCTGCATCTGTGCTCAGCTTCACATTCTGCTCCAAAGGAACTGAAATAGGCTTACAGCCTGTCATCCCATATTTGGACAGCATGTCCAATCCATACTGCCTCTGCAAGAGCTGTATCCCACTTGGTGATCTAATCACCTCAATGCCCAAGAAATAACGCAGCTCTCCCAAATCCTTCATCTCAAACTTCTGCTTCAATAGCATTTTCACATGAATTATATCTTCATCATTGTCACCTGTCATAATCAAATCATCAACATAAATGACAAGTAGCATAATACCTTTCTCTGTTTTTCTCACATAAAGTGAGAAATCTGCCTTGGAAATCTGAAAGCCAATAGTGACAAGATATTGTCCTATCTTGTCAGACCATGCTCTAGGTGCTTGCTTCAAGCTATACAAAGCTTTCTTCAACCTGCAAACAAACTCAGGATGAACAGCATGCACATACCTGGTGGCTGCTCCATATAGACCTCTTCTTGCAAATCACCATGCAAGAAGGCATTCTTTACATCCATCTGATGTAAAGACCATCCCTTTGATGCAGCCATAGCAATGACTGCTCTTACGGTTGCCATTCTTGCAACCGGACTGAATGTTTCTTCATAGTCAATGCCATATGTTTGTGCATACCCCTTGACTACTAATCTTGCCTTGTATCTATTCACAGAACCATCTGCATTGTGCTTCACCTTATAAACCCACTTACAACCAATTGCATTCTTACCTTTAGGCAAAGGTACCAATTCCCATGTAGCATTTGCTTCCAAGGCATCCATTTCTTCATCCATGGCTTTCTCCCGTTTTTCTTTTCCCATGGCTTGCTCAAAAGAAGTGGGTTCTGGTTCCCGTATCACCTTGACCATATATGCATAGTGAATGGCTGTAAATCCATCATATTTTAGCCTATCCACAGGATACCTAACTCTGGTAGACCTGCGCAAAGTGGGTTCACTCCCAGGTGCTCTCAAAACATCCCTGGTCTTCCTTACTCCAGGTGTAACAATAGAAGGAATACCCAACTCATCATCAATGCTCTGTTCTGAGCCACTGGATTCACCATCCACAAAAGAGTGACCTGCATTCACATCAAACATGGGCTGATCTACCTTCTCTTTTCCTTTTTGTGATACCTGCATACCACTATCTGCATTGCTTTGAGCAGATTCTCCTGATCTCAATCTGCTTGTCCATGGTGAAGAATGTGAACCACTGCTAGAGGACGCTCCAGGTCCACTAATATTTTGTGACTGCTGCTGTGAATTCTGTGCAGCATTACCATTTTGTGCATCTACATCATCAATCACATTTACTGGTTTATACCAGCTACTCATCTCATCAAAAACAACATCTCTGCTCACTGTAAACTTACGAGTAGAAGGGTTATAGCATCTATACCCTTTTTGCTGCAGAGAGTAACCAATAAAGATGCACTTCTCAGCTTTTGGATCCAACTTGGATCTCAACTCATCTGGCACATGTACATAGGCAATGCAACCAAAAATTTTCAAATGAGAAATATCTGGTTTCCTACCAGTATACCTCTCCTCTGGAGTCATTCCATGTATTGCTGCAGTGGGAGTCCTGTTCATTATGTAGACTGCTGTAGCAACTGCTTCAGCCCAATAAAAATCTGGCAGGTCTTTTTCATTGAGCATGGCACGAGACACCTCTCCAATATGTCTGTTTTTTCTTTCTGTAATTCCATTTTGCTGTGGGGTATGATTGCATGAATATTGCTGCTTTATGCCATGCTCCTGCAAGAACCTTGCAAACTCATTTGAGAGGTACTCTCCCCCTCCATCTGACCTTAGGCATTTTATTTGCAGGCCTGTTTCTTTTTCAACCATAGCTTTAAGAGTTTTGAAATGCCCAAAAACTTCACTTTTCTTTTTCATAAAATACACCCAAACTTTTCTGCTATAGTCATCAATAAAAGTAACAAAATAATGACAGCCTCCAAGAGATGCAGCTTTAGTAGTCCACACATCAGAGTGGATTAATTCCAATGGCTTCTTACTCTCTTGAACATGTCTAGGAAATGGTTTCCTTGCCTGTTTTCCAAACTGACAGGCTTCACATACCTTATGCATTTTTGCAACCTTGAATCTAGACAATCCTGCAACAATATTTTGGGCCTGTATTAATTTAAGTCGTTGTACATTAACATGACCAATGCGTTTATGCCAGATATCAATATCTGCAACTACACCGGTCCCATGTGCAAACATTGATGCACTCAATTCAGACATGTCTGCATCCAACGTAAACATTCTGCCATTCTTCTTTCCTTTTGCTATCAAGCGGCCTTTATTTTTCATATCCTCAACAAAGCATCCATGATGATTAAATCTGACCTGCAAGCCCTGTTCAACCATTTGACCAACAGAAACCAGATTCTTGGTGATATTCGGAACATGAAATACATCGGACATGTATTTTTTTTTCCCATCCTGCATAGACAAAGGAATTTTTCCAATCTGCACAATCGGATGTGCAGTATCATCACCAGTCTCCACAAATCCTAGTTTTTCCATTTTCCTTGCATCCTCCATCCGTTCTGCATGACCTGTCATGTGGTTTGATGCACCTGAGTCAACATACCACACATCGTTGCTTTCTTCTGCACTTGTCACAGAATTATTCATGTGTTGCACCATAAACAAATGCTCATTTCTATCATCACCCTGTCTACTAGAAGATGCATAATTTCCTTGTTGCAGTTTTCCATTCATGATGTCATTCTGCTTTTTATAGTAGTCTTTAGCCATATGACCCATTTTACCACAATAGTAGCATTCAACATTACTGTTTGCATTTTGGCCTCTTTGCCATCCACCACGACCTCTTTGGCTCCCCCTGCCTCTAGAGTTACCACGTCCTCCTCCATAGGACTGGTTTTCTTGAGTTTGCTGCATATTCTGATTTCTACCACGACCTCCAAATCGGCCTCCTCTACCTCTGCCTCTACCTCTTCCAGCATTTGAGTAGAAGACAGTTTCTTTTGAAGTTCCTCCTGAAGAAGATGCACCACCATTTCTCTGCTCCTCAGAAATTAGAAGAGCAATCAACTCCTCAAAATCAGAAAATCTTTCACAAACTGAAATGGATGTCCGAAACTGTGCATAATCCTTTCCTAGACCATTCAAGGTCACAGAAACTAAATCATCATCTTTCACTGGTGACCCAATAGAAGCAAGTGCATCTGCAATCTTCTTCACCTTCATGTGGTAGTCATTGATGCTCATATTTTCTCTTTGCACATTGTGCAACTCTTGCTTGAGCTGCATTTTCCTGGCTTGCGTATTTGTGCTATACATATTTGATAGAGTATCCCATGCCTCCTTTGGCATACTTGCATCCTGAATATGCACAATCATAGAGTCTGAAATGCTGATAGACAGCCAGTACATAACTTTCCTAGCTCTCTCATGCCATGCTTTGAATGCCTGCATTTGCTGTTGATTGGGAACATCAGGAAGAACTGGTTCTTCTTCATTTCCTGCAATAAATTCCCAATATCCTTTTCCCATAAGGAAATTCGTCATTTTAAACTTCCATGCTTGGAAGTTGTTCTTGTCAAGCTTTTCATTTACAATCTGTGAAAGAGAATCAGATGCCATTACAGAACACTGCAAAAAATTCTGTCACTGCAAAAACTCAGCTTCACCCTCACAAGGGCAAATCTGCAAAACTGGCGAAAGTGGTATTTGACCACACAATCACTTCCTAGTGACGATTTTGCATAAACAGGAACCAAGGATGATTCTGAAACTCCCAATGTCTCTGCGCACAAGCATACGATGCAATTTCTACAATAACTTTTCACCGACCTGTAGAACAGTGGTCGCACAGCATAAAACAGGGCCTTTTCCTGAGTGCGTGCAGAAAAGTTCCGCCTCCAAAACAGGCCCCGAAATGGCCTCAAATAAAAAAAACAGGGTCGCTGATGGGCTAAAGCCCTTTCCCGCAGCATATACTGCCCTCTTGTTTCACCGCGAAGGGCATCTCAACCTGAGACAATGCACTCCTGCAATTTCCGGCTGTGCTACCTGCAGAGATCTGCTCCCAAAACAGAAAATGAAAGCAACACTGCTCCTCTTACCAGACCACCGCAAGCTTGGCTTGCTTTCTTGAGCTCCTTACTGTTGAGATGGCAAGCTCAACACATGTGGACATGGATGATGGACCGCCTGGTTAGATGGGTCCACACGTCTACACTTAGCACGTCGGTGGTCATTATGACTCTCACATGGCCACTGACTCATTACTTATTATATTCAGGTTGTTACACCTATTTACAGCTGGCATAGTTATAGCGCCAGTCGACTAGTGTAGTCGGTTATGCATTGTTTGACTTAGTAGGACACTTTCCTTTTATGTTGTATCTTATCTATACTTTGTGTACATTGTAAAGTGTGTGGAAGAAGAAGTAGAAATCAGCAAGAAAACGTTTTTTGGCCTCCATCTCTCTTCTTGTCTCTTGAGTGAGCTTCTCCTTGTGCATTCTGTGTGTGTTCGGCGCAGCATCTTGAGCAACCCCCTCCACCACGCGATTCTTGACATGGTATCAGAGCCGCGCCATTGAGAGAGGCTGATTTCGAAGGTTGAAGTGAAGGAGAAGAAGCAAGGTTCGAGCAAGCAAGCTACGGGTAAGAATCTCTCCCATTCTTCCACTCCTTCTCTTGGATAGTGCCTGTGGAGGCACCGGAAGCAGGGCAGAGCAAAAATCTCAGATTGCAGTGAGATTTGGTGTGCGCGAAGAGCGCTGTGTATTCTGCAGATAAGCCCTTTAGGGCTTGCCCACAGAGATTTTGGGCATTTGAGGCCGTTTCAGGGCCCGTTTTCGAGCCGCAAGGTTGCGGACAGCAGTTTCGGGTACACTGTGACTTCGACTGTATTGACCGAACGTGGGTGCGCAGGTTACAGATTTCAGATCTGTAAGTTCAAAGGTGTTTATTAGTGAGTAAACACAAGGTTTATCTGCAAACTGGTTGCAGATTGCATGTATTATTGAGCAGACAGTAAAAAAGGCTGTCTGGTGTATTGCTGTGCACTACAGGTCAAGGGTTGCAGAAGATTTGCTTGCTGTTTGGTATTAGTTTTGTGATAATGGCAGAGAACAGTGGAAGCCCCATCATTGAGAAGCTCGACAAGAACAACTACCCATCATGGAAGTTTCGTGTCACGAACTTCCTTATTGGAAAAGGCCTCTATGAGTTCGTTTCAGGTGAAGAAAAGGAGCCGGAGGTGAGTGATCCTCCAACTGTAGAAGAGACAAAGGCACGAAAGGAATGGAATGCAAAAGACAAGAAGGTCATGTATTGGTTGTCTGCAGTAATTGACAATAACATGCTGGGACACATTAGAAATGCAGAGAATGCATATGCAGCTTGGACCATACTTGAAAGTATGTTTTCTGTAAATACAAAGGCACGAAAGATTCAACTCAAGCAAGAGTTGAATACATTGAAGAAAGGGAAGATGTCTATCAATGAGTATGCACTGAAAGTAAGAAGCATTGCAGATGCATTGGCAGCGATTGATGCAATGCCCGATGATGATGATTTGGTGTCGTCTACCTTGGGTGGACTTAACAATGAAAAGGCTTGGAAGTCTTTTGTAACTTCCGTATATGTCAGAAAGCCATTTCCAGATTTCGATGAATTGGTCTCCCTTATGATCACTGAAGAGATCAACATGCAGAGTGAGACATCTGAAAGAAGTGGTGAACAGGTCCAAGCTTTCTACTCCAGTTCTGGAAGGGGACGTGGCAGGTTCTCTTCAAGAGGCCGTGGTACAGGACGTGGTAGTGACAACCAGCAAAACAGATTGAATCAGCAATTTGGCGATATGCAGGTTTCAGGAGGTCGTGGTAACTTTAGAGGCAGGGGGAGCTTTAGAGGAAGAGGTGGATGGCAGAACAGAGGTTCTAACAACTCTGGTATTGTGTGCCACTACTGTGGCAAAACAGGTCATATTGCAGCCCAATGTTATGCTAAGAGAGATGATATCCGCAGTGGTAAGTTGCAGCAAGGAAACTATGCATCGTCTTCACGACAGAATGAAGACAAAAATGAACGTTTGTTCGTTATGCAGCATATGCTGAATGCTGTTACAGGAAAGGGAACACATGAAGATGTTTGGTATGTTGATTCAGGTGCATCCAATCATATGACCAGCCATGCAGAATGGTTTGGAGAGATGCAGGATTTGCAGAATGCAGGTTATGTGCAGACGGGTGATGACTCATGCCACCCAATTTCACACATTGGAAAAGTTCCCTTGTCCTTGCATGATGGTAAGACAAAGAGTCTTTCAGATGTATTACATGTACCATCTATTACAAAGAACTTGGTGTCAGTCGGTCAAATGGTAGAGCAAGGGCTGCAAGTCAAATTTAATGCAAAGGGCTGCTTTGTAGAAGACTTCAATGACAAGTGCAGGTTGGTAGCAAAGGGAAGTAGAGTTGGACGTATGTTCACTCTAGATGCTGGAATTCCTACTATGAATGCGGCTATGTATGCCAAAGGAAAAGGTGTTGTTGCAGACATTGAAATTTGGCACAAACGCATTGGACATGCAAATGTACAAAGGCTGAAATTAATGCAGTCCAAAGGGTTGGTTACAGGTTAGCCTACATTTAAGGTTGCAGAATTTCAGAAGGTATGTGAAGCATGTCAGTTTGGTAAGCAGGCAAGACAACCCTTTTCACATGACAGAGATGTAAGCAGAAATATCCTTGATGTTGTGCATACAGACATTTGGGGGCCTACACAAAATGTATCTCTTGGAGGCAGTTCATACTTTGTCACATTCATTGATGATTGTTCTAGAAAGCTGTGGGTATATTTTATGAAGGAAAAGAGTGAAGCTTTTGAGCACTTTAGAACTTTCAAGGCTGCAGTTGAAAGAGAAACAGGCTTGAAAGTAAAGTGCCTGAGGTCAGATGGAGGGGGAGAGTACCTCTCAAATGAGTTCAGTGATTTTCTGAGGTCTCATGGGATAAAGAGACAGTTCACATGCAGGTATACCCCACAGCAAAATGGGGTTGCAGAAAGGAAAAACAGGCATATTGCAGAAGTTGCACGTGCCTTGATGGCTGAAAAGAATATGCCTAAGCATTTTTGGTCTGAGGCTGTTCATACTGCTGTTTATATTATGAACAGAACTCCCACAGCTGCAGTTCATGGTATGACCCCCGAAGAATGTTTTACAGGTAAGAAGCCTGATGTTTCACACTTGAAAGTGTTTGGCTGCATTGCGTATGTTCATGTACCAGATGAGTTGCGGAAGAAACTGGATCCAAAGGCTGAAAAGTGTATCTTTATTGGATACTCCTTAGAGCAAAAAGGGTATCGCTGTTACAACCCTATCACATGTAAGTTCAGAGTGAGCAGGGATGTCATCTTTGATGAAATGAGCAGTTGGTATGCA
The DNA here is from genome assembly GCF_053477565.2 of Lygodium microphyllum. Lineage (NCBI taxonomy): Eukaryota > Viridiplantae > Streptophyta > Polypodiopsida > Schizaeales > Lygodiaceae > Lygodium > Lygodium microphyllum. Next base: position 724,897 of record NC_141162.1, read on the forward strand.
TCTAGTGGTGATGCATTGGATGTTGATGATGATCATGACACTCATGTGCAGGCTGAAATGCAAGAATCACGGACTCTTAGTGGACCAGAGACATCATCTGGTAGTCCTTGGTCTGGGAGACTAAGGAGTACCTCTACATCTTCGAGTGCATCTAGTAGCACTACAGGTAAAGACAAAGGAAAGAATAAAGTGTCAGAAGGCATTGATGCAGTTCTTGATGGAGACTCCAGTGGCTCAGAGAGCTTGGATGATGAGCTTGGCATTCCTTCAGTGAGGACTCCAGGTGTGCAGAGAGCACGTGTTAATGCAAAGACTCCATTGAGTGATCCAGTGGTACGCAAGTCTAGCAGGGTGAGATACCCTGTTAAAAGATTTGGTTTTGAGGGTTATGCAGCTCACCATTATGCTTATATGGTGAAACTAGTTGAGGATGTTGAGCCCACATGTTTTGAGGAGGCTGTTGGTCATGCTCATTGGGATGCAGCAATGGATGAGGAGATGGCTGCATTAGAGGCCAATAAGACTTGGGATCTAGTATCATTGCCAAAGGGAAAGAAAGCTATTGGATGTAAGTGGGTTTATAAGATTAAGCACAATGCAGATGGTTCTATTAGCAGGTACAAAGCTAGGCTGGTTGCAAAAGGCTATGCCCAAACATATGGCATAGATTATGATGAAACCTTCAGTCCAGTTGCTAGGATGGCAACTGTCAGATGTGTGATTGCTTTGGCAGCAGCCAAAGGTTGGAGGTTGCAGCAAATGGATGTAAAGAATGCCTTCTTGCATGGTGATTTGCAGGAAGAAGTGTATATGGATCAGCCAGCAGGTTATGAAGATTTAGAGCATCCCACGTATGTGTGCAGGTTGAAGAAGGCACTCTATGGGCTCAAGCAAGCACCAAGAGCATGGTCTGACAAGATCAGAGAGTATCTTGTCAATATTGGATTTTATGTTTCTGATGCTGATCACTCACTTTATGTGAGAAAGGGAGATTCAGGTTTGGTCATCGTAGTCATCTATGTGGATGACTTGATTATTACAGGTGATAGTGATAGTGGGATTGCTGAAGTCAAGGGATGTTTGAAGATGAAGTTTGAGATGAAGGATTTAGGTGAGCTAAGGTACTTCCTTGGCATTGAGGTGATCAGATGTGATGATGGTATATGGCTGTTCCAAAGACAGTATGGCTTGGATATGTTGTCCAAGTATGGTATGACTGCATGCAAACCACTTTCAGTCCCGTTGGAGCAAAATGTAAAGCTGAGTGCTGATGTTGGGGATGAGATAGAAGACCCTACTATGTTCAGGAGGATAGTGGGGAGTTTGATCTACATGACCATTACAAGGCCAGACTTGAGCTATGCTGTTGGTCTTGTGAGTCAGTTTATGCAAGTACCTAGAAAGCCACATTTGGATGCAGTGAGACGCATATTGAGATATGTGAAGTCCACATTACATTATGGGCTTTTCTATGAGGCAGGTACAGACGTACAGGTGTTTGGATACACAGATGCAGATTGGGCTGGTAGTATGTCTGATAGACGATCTACCAGCGGATACATGTTCTCTCTTGGTAGTGCAGCAGTTGCTTGGAGCAGCAAAAAGCAATCTACAGTTGCTTTGTCGAGTACAGAGGCTGAGTATAGAGGTGCTGCTGTTGCAGCATGTGAGGTAGTATGGCTGCAAAAGTTACTGGCTGATTTGGATGTGCAGGTGGAAGGTCCAGTTGTCATTTATTGTGACAACATGAGCAGTATACAGTTGGCTAGGAACCCTGTGTTCCATGCCAGGACAAAACATATTGAGGTACACTACCACTTTGTGAGAGAGAAGGTACTAGCAGGTGAGATTGACTTGGTGTATGTCAGCACACAGGATCAGATAGCTGATATCTTCACGAAGGCATTGGGTACAGAGAAGCTTCAAAAGTTTCGAAGCTTACTTGGAGTTGCAGAGATACAGTTGAGCTTGAGGGGGAGTGTTGAGATGGCAAGCTCAACACATGTGGACATGGATGATGGACCGCCTGGTTAGATGGGTCCACACGTCTACACTTAGCACGTCGGTGGTCATTATGACTCTCACATGGCCACTGACTCATTACTTATTATATTCAGGTTGTTACACCTATTTACAGCTGGCATAGTTATAGCGCCAGTCGACTAGTGTAGTCGGTTATGCATTGTTTGACTTAGTAGGACACTTTCCTTTTATGTTGTATCTTATCTATACTTTGTGTACATTGTAAAGTGTGTGGAAGAAGAAGTAGAAATCAGCAAGAAAACGTTTTTTGGCCTCCATCTCTCTTCTTGTCTCTTGAGTGAGCTTCTCCTTGTGCATTCTGTGTGTGTTCGGCGCAGCATCTTGAGCAACCCCCTCCACCACGCGATTCTTGACACTTACCACGAACAAGGCTCTAATACCATGTCAAGATTGTGGGAGAGAAGGAAGGAGTCTCACTTGTAGCTTTCTTGCTTGCACAATGGGGGAATACACACAAGGGTGGAGGCTAAAAACAGTTTTCCTCTTCTTAGTTGTGTAAGCCAAAAAGAACTCAAATACAAAGAAATAGAAGAACCCTATATATGGGTCTCAAACCAAACTCAACTAACTAAGGTGGCATACTAACTGAGCCACGAACTAGAGTAGATAAGGATAGCTATCATGTAGCTATTATTCATGGGTGGTGTACCAACCGCGCCTGCAACTAACAAGTCAGTGACATAAATACACAACGGACACCCTGGCGTATCACGAGTGGAGCTCGATATCTCAACATATAGGACACAAAAGTTATAACAAACTCCAAAAGTGGATCTTCAACACGAATGGTCTTCATAGGATAGGAGATCTGCCACAAAACAGTGAATCTAGGTTGAATAGGGTAGCTGTAGAAAAATGTTCATAACTTTTAGCAAGAGTATCCAAACGGGGCGTACGAATGCTAGAAACGAAGTTCATAACATAAGCTATTAGCCCATGATAACAAAATTTTCCCTGTTTGATGAAGTTATATTGATTAATTTTCTCACAAAAAATTAATACAGCAAACTGTCCCCTATCTCTAGCCACATGACATTCTCCCAAAATCAACTTGGATCGTATGGGATTCCACAAAAATAGTAATTAATACAAAAAACTGTCCCCTATCTCTAGTCACATGACATTCTCCCAAAATCAACCCGGATCATATGGGATTCCACACTAATAGTAATCTTCAACCCAATGAACCCAATCCCCACTCGAATCAAAGGGTATTTCATCATAATAGCCATCTAAGATAGGAAAATCAGCATAAAAAATGTCAACATAATATTGACCACCACCTGGGTCAAAAGGATAAGAAGAGTCATGCCCATGATCTGCATAATCAGCTCCATATATCTCAAAGTCATCAATATCACCATCATTTTCAACAAACATGTGTGTACCATGTTAGTAGAGATCATCATCATCAATAGGCTGATACGCATCATGAGCAACTTCAAAGGATTTGTAAGACTCTCCATCTTGGTCTCTAAAAACATTTTCTTCTTGTTGTTCTTTTATACATGATTGCTCATCAACTACATGTGTTACATGTATGGCATTTAGAGCAATTGGCCCTTGCTGTCTAGTCAAATCTTTAGCCTGATTTTCAGAATAGGCATCATCTTCTTGCTACCCATGACTATCATGTCCTTGCCCCACATATACATCTTCCATTGGGTCTTCCAAGACAAGGGCTGTAGCAAAATGTTTATTCCTACAATAATGCTCATTACACTTGTAGCATATCAACTGCCTTTGCATTTCCATTAGTTGTTGATGAGGAATAAGCTTTCTTCTAATGCCATGAGGAGTATGGAACTCAAGAACAACTGATACATTAATATGCTTTGCCTTGCATACATTGTCATGTCCAAGAGTGTTCTCATTGCATTTGTAACATAAGCCCTTGGAAGTCATGTTGTCCAAGATACGACTTGACAAGTAGATGCCATGTACACCACTGAAAGGAAACTGATGAACATTTTTCCCATCTATCAAATGATAACCATAACCATGATCTTGTTGTCCATGGTTTACTGCATAAGGATGCACATAAGCATTTCCAATCTTTGGTGGCTGATGATAAAACACTTGTGGCTGAGAAGAAGAAGTATACATAACATAGGCATGCTCATATACTTCTTGTCTATGCATAGGGACCTGAATTTCTATAGGAGCATTTGATTGCAGCTGCTTCCCACTCATTGGATGAAGGCAACATTGATTATAATGGAGGCTTTCCCCAAATGGTTGATCATAAACATGACTACGATTAACATGTTATTGCTACCAAAAAGAATTAGGGTCTAAATTGGCATAATTATCATGATCATAACCATAAAAAGAATGGTACTTATAAGAACTATGTCCATACATTCCATCTTGTGTTGCATATTCATGTCTAATCATGCCACCATAATCGAATCCATAACCATTCATTGGAGTAGCAACTGATCCCAACATATGTTGTCCATAGACATTACTTCTACTTGCATTAACGTCTCCACATGCATGAGTTTGATGGTGCCCAACATTTGCTACATAAGGTACAAGCACCATGTTGTCCATAAGACCCAAGACATGCATGATTTTCCATGCAACCATCAAATTTTTCATGTCTGTCACCCCTGTAGTACATGCTGTCCATAGTGACTTGTTGGTACAAAATCAACTCTATCTTGAAAAATATGAGTTCAAAGAAGGTGTATGATAGCTTGACCTAGAGCTTAGGATGTTTAACATCAAGTAGAAACCCTGGTTTGAATTTATGAGTAGCAATACCTCTCTCTATTTAAGGATTTCCAAATTATCCACAATAGACATCACCCTATCCCAAGAACCTAGTTGCATTGTTTTGACCATAACTTGATAAATTCTGATCAAAATGAGGTGTTTGATAGCTTCACTCAAAGTCCACAATGTCTAACTTCAATTAGGAATCATGGTTTGAATTATTTTGTACCTACACCCCTTTCTAGAAATGAATCTCTAAGTCTATCCACAATAAACTACTAGTGAGCTGTTGGAACAAAATAGGCTCTAACTTGAGAAATATGTATCCAAGTGAAGAATTTTTTAGCTCCAATCCAAGCTTGTGATATCTAGTATCAAGTCCAATTGTTTGTTTGTTGTTATAATGATGCTACTAATTTTTGTAGCAATTTTTTGAGATCTGTGCCTATTTGGACTGCACCCTGTTTATGCCCTACTGCAAATGTTTTGGTACTTCTTATCCAATTTAAGCTAATACCCAATACCAAGTCACTTCAGTGAGTAGGAGGGAGCTATAGAATGTTGAAGCACGTGGAAACAACCCCTACAATATCCAAGATTGAAACAATTCTTGCTTATGTAAAAAACAAAGAGATAGGCAATATGAAACCAAGTCAAGATCCACTGCTAATGATACCCATTGCGCATAAGAACACCAAATTATGAACATTTATGTCATGTCAACCCCACTGCATTACACATGAACATTGATTCATGTGCCAAGTTACATACATTTTCACTAGTATCCAAAGTCATATACATGGCTTGGCATTCCATAAGCATACATACCAATATGCTGTAGCCAAGATGATACATTGTCTTCCAACTGCATTGTCAAGTACCCATGTAACATTTGCTTCAAGAAACATGTGCATTATTGATCCAAGTCATCTGAGTCATAAACCAAGTCAATAGATCATACTTTCATGATCCCCAATCATATTCCAAGTCATATATGATTCCCATAACCTGCGCCTTGAATGGTTGATGAAGAGAAGAATAGCATTGGCGGATGCTTCAAACCTTTCACATAGACTTGTGGAATGTGTCCTCAACTTGCGAAGGTCCAAGAATCTTCAAATTTAGCTCTCCAATGATAATGTCCAGCTTCTTGATCAAGATTCTTCATGAAGAGTGGTCATGTCATTTTTCTAGAAGCCCTTGCATATCCCATTGTTAGAGATAGTCATAGTGTTATCTCAAAGGAAATCAAACAATCCGCCAAGCAGTTTGCTAACTTGTGGAAGTCCAAGATAAACTTGGATAGTGAACTAGGTTAAAATATTGCACTTGATGCTCAAAGCTCTTGCAGCTACTTGCCACCTTTGGTTGGCACTTGACTATGACCAGGATGAGCTTTGTAAGCTCGTCACTCCTTCAAGTGTAGGAGTATTCTGGAAGCTTCTGTAAACTAACTTCAATAGATGGATGTACATGTGGTGAACTGTGACAAGGCAATCATGGTTACTTTCAAACATGACAACAAATTTCAGGATAATTTTGAATGCTCCTTTCAGTGTGCTTTGATGTTTGTTGTTGTACAGTGGAACCCTTTCCAAATTTCAGTCTCATTGTCTTGAGATAGCATTGCAGTAGGTTGAATATTTCCCTTCGTACATTTGCATGTCTACAATTTTAGGCTAAATGCGCTCCTTTGTTGTAGTATATTGAATTGTCCTTCCTTGCATCTTCGCTCTGTTTCTTCCTTATCACTTCCTTCTTATCTTCTTTGATTGACCCTTTTCCATCCAGTTTCACAAGGATCTCTCATGCTCACAAAGACTCATGAGTAGATTCTTCTAGGTGCCATACCCAGTGGTATTGAATGTTAGAGGTGGCATCAACTGACTGTTGTTTGGCCATCTGGTGGATCTAGATCTCTAGCCATAAAGATATGGCGGGGAACAATGGTGAGCAAGTAGCGATCAAACGGTTGCAAAGCCAAGGCGTTACAATAGCTGTGCCACTTGTCACTGCTCTAGGCAACAAGGAAAATTCCAAAAAGACCAAGGCCTCATCAAAGAGAGCTGCGATGGAGGATGCCCGTAACAAGGCAGCAAGTGCTGCTCCTGTCCAACATGCCAAGAAACATGATGCCTTAGCTAATCTTACCAATATATCATCTATCTGCTCAAACACCCAAGCTTCAAAATCTCAACTATCGAAGTAGTGACTGCCAAAACCAAAGCTACAGCTACCCCTTCTCAATCTAAAGAAGTTGAGTTGGGTGTATTCAATCTGATCAATCCAATCATTGATGTTCATGAGGATCAACCAAATTCTTCAAGAAATTCTGAAGCAAACAGTTCCACCACATTCCCAAACGATGAAAATTCATGTCCATCGAGAGCAGAAATATTCCAGGATAAGAAGCCTAGCATGGTGGAAGTGCTCTCAACAGGGGTCAATGCAAGTCAGATACTTGCATCACTTCAATGTTGTGCTCATCATGATTTATATATATCCAAGGAGTCAAGACCTTGTTTTAGACAAGGTTGCTTATTTGTGGAGTATAAGAAAGAAGAAGGACCAGCCATCCCACCATCAGCTTGCCTTGACCTGATGCTTGCAACTTCTAACCTTGATAACACCCATGGCTGCTCCAGTTCATTGGACAGAACCATATTCATTGGACACCTTTAGCGAGCAGATGAAATAAAGTAGTTTTTCTCTTCCTTTGCTCTTAGCATTTGATCATGCTTCTGTTCAATTCTGGGAGGGAGCCGTTGCCTATTTGAACTCCATCTTTAATCCTTATGCTCTTTGTAAGCATTCGATCAAAAGGAGGTCCTCAAATGCCTCTTTTCCATATTGGGAGGGTGCCATTGCGTGTTTGAGCTCCAAATATTCATTGGCGTGTAAGTGGCTAACTTCCATCTCATTTGCCTCTGGCCTGGAAAGAGTGTAGCAGGCTTACTGTAGGTCGATTGCCATAGATCTACTAGAGCAGTGAGAGCCTCGGTGACCTGACCTACTCTATGTGAAGCTTACTACTCTTGGCATGAGCTTATGGAAGCCTTAAAATCTCCATATGACCCTTGGGTAAGCTACTCATGAATATATGTGTGCATCATGTGGGTTCAAAATAAGGTATTTTTAAAATACCATTTTTATACATTTTTTACATACAAAAGGGTGTAATATAAAGCGGCTATTTATAGTTTGAATAGAAAAGGGTTATGTTTTATTTAGAAAAAATTAACAGATAAGCATATTTATAAATAGGCCTTGAAGGCACGTGATGTAGAGGATATACATATAGTTACTTCCCCGAGATATGACCTTGGAAAAAAAAAATTAACATAGAAATGGAGTATGTTTCAGCAGCACACATAGCGCAAATGCTTTGAAATAAAAAATGCCCCAAGCAAGACATATGACTACTCCATACAAAGCTTACAACTCAAAGAATCAAGCTATGGTGTCCATTGTGGATGGAAGAGTCATGGTTGGAAGATTTGAGCAAGATATTGGCTATGGAGTAAAAAGGGAGCTTGAAACGGGAGAGAGAAAGACTATGTTTGAAAAGTAAACCCTTCCCTCTCAAAAGTAACCCCCACCAAACTCAATCTCAACCCAAGTTGCCTACATTTTGTCCATTTCTCTTTATTTTTTGGCCAAAATTGAGCCACGACTTGCTAAAATTGGCTGCCAAGATCCACCATCTTTAACAAGTTTTGAAGTAGTACAACTTGTCTAGTTTCTATCAAGAAGAAACCAAACCATGTAATTGTGTCTTCAACTCTAGTTACATAGAATTGATGCTTGTAATCAGATCTTCCATGAAAATGATCTCCCCAACCAAATCATAATCTTGAAAATGATGGAATTAAAGCCTGCCTTAGATCAAAGCAAGGCTCTAATACCAATGTAAAGAAGCTAATTCCCACACCAAGCCATTAAACTGAAAATACAAGAAATAGACATAAAATACCAAGAAACAATAGCCAAGGTGGCTAGGCTAAAACATGATATTACCAATGTTGTGGTTGAGAATCAAATGATGAGTGGCTGCAGCATTGTATGCACCCCAAGCTATGGTGGCCAAGAGTATTCACCCTCTTAGATGGTGGGAGGTTAAGACCTCAAACATGTAATGTTTGTAAAATGGAAAAAAAATCCTTCACATGTTACATCTCCACCTTTTATACTTAACCCTAGCCTAATCTAGCTAACCCTAATCCTCTAATTATAGGATATATTTACGTGTGTCAGCCCATTTCATGGCTGTAACGGTATCCTAGATACATGGGGAATTTTCCTACATTATAGAACGTAGGAGGATGCTTGGATGCCGGGGGGGGGGGGGGATCTAGCTGTAAATTCCCTGCCTCCTCTGGGTCCTACTCAAACGATCTACATGACTCGAGATAGATTCTCGAGGGTCCTTGTTACTAGTGCATAGTGAAATCTTGGAGAAAATAAAATGCATCCTCACAAATTGCAGATATTGTCCCTTTTGAACAAGACTTGTATCTCCGATAAAATGCTAATATTAAGTTTACTTCCAAGGAACTTGTTTGAATTTGTTTTCATGTCAGTACCATGAGATTATGTGAACAAACCCTATTCCCTAAAAGGCTCAATTAAGGAAGCTGCTTTTACATGTCACATGTAAATTTGTTAGGGCTAATTAGATAACTAATGTACACTTGTTGAGGGAAGCGAGTGGGCAGAACCCTGACAGGTCTGTCCTACGGTAAGGTGGTCCCAGAGAACTAGGAGGCTTCTCACAATATTTTACCATCATTCAACCTTTAGGCAGCACAGGTTAATACATGAATTCATATCATTTTTGGGAACTGGAATGGGAATTATGTCCTACGGGCAGAGAGGTGGAGCAACGCATGCCTCTCATTTCTACTTCTCCTTGAACCCAATGGGATATGGACTTGCTTTGGATTGGGTAACTCCGCATATACTAGAGTGATCAGGAAACCTTGATCACCAAGGATTCAAGATTCAAGTCAATCCTAGTGATTTTGATCACAAACATTCCGTTGTGAGGCGGACTTAGGAAACCCTAGGCAAAAAACCTCATGAAATTCAGTGGGAGTGCCGGGCAGCGATGCTTAGATTCGTTTCTCGATGGACTGCCAAAAATGTGCTTGGACAGGGCATGTTACATAGCTCTCATGAATTACGAAAGAATATATTTGACCTAAACATTTATATGTAAAAGATAGGCTTATGATTTGGGCATCTCCCTCCACTTCTATATATCTTTGTGTCTATGTTTGTTTTGATATTCCTGGGTGATGAAGGGAAGCAAGATGCTCCATACACACAAGATGTTCACTTTGTTTGTGAAATTCTAATTGGAGGAGAGAACCAATATATTTCTTCCATTTTTAATGTTATATTCTATTTTGTGTTTATTTAAGGAGTGATTGTGAACATGCCCAATTATCTTTTGTAATTTGTTTTGAGATAGGGAGGCTATTGGAATATAGGGTCTTCAACTAGGCTCATGTGAATCATCTCCTATTTAATGAAAAAGGGGAGATGCATTTAGACCTATATGACTATTACAATTACACCCAAGTTGGACCCCCATGTGACTATGGAGTTATTTATGATACAAGATCAAATCCACTTGCCTATGCCTATAAAAGAAGCTCTATTCCACATTGTATGACTCATAGTCCAACGCGATAACCCTTCCCAAACTCCTCATAGGGAGCCCCTACAGGTATTGCTATTGTCCACCATGTAAAATAGACACACGGAGCACCCCTCAGCTAACTGTTGCCCGTGGCCCCACCCGTGGCCCCACTACGGCTCTCTTACACCTCAAAAATTGGCCCCGCGATGTGCCGTGAATACATAAAGCACATACGATACATAATCCTCTCTTTTAAACAATTGTTCTAGGACATAAAAGATCATCTTTCTAGGATTATTTTTTATCTATTTTTAAAAATAGAGAACGGTTGTTTAAAGCTTTGTGGAACGGGTAACCTCAAACTTTGTGGATGTATGTATGGTATGGAGATAATCGTCCTCTATTTTTAAAGCGTAAAAAACTATTTTTTAATTTTCTCTATTTATTTATCAATAAGTATTGATATTTCTTAAATTTTTGGCATGACTTGATTAGATTTTCTAAGAATTATTTTTATCCCTTATTTCATCCCATGTGAACACGATTAACATATCAAATCCCCCAAAATCCATTATTTGCCTTAAAACCGTAATTTTATGGATTTTGCGTGTTTATAGAAAAATTAATAGACGATCGCTTCTTATTGATTTTCTTAATGTTCCCATAAAACAAATAATTAATAATCAAGAGCAATCATTTTCAACCATTTTTAATTAAAATTTATCATAAAATGATAAAATTTATCTCTTACTCATAAAACAATACTTTAAATCTTTTGACACATTAATACATTAATATCTTTCTCCTCTTCACCTTGCTCTCAACTTCAATGGCTTCTTTCATTTTCTTGTCTTTCTCTCACTTATTCTTGTGTTTCTCTCTCCTCGTCACTCTCTTTCTCTCTTTTGTAGTCTTCTCCCTTCTCTTTCTCTCTCTCCAGTTCACTTCTTGATAAGTGGTGTTAGAGAATTGGTCTTTGATCCATTTTTCCTTCTATTTCAGTCCAATTTTTTACCATACAAACCATTTTCAAACATACTTGACATAGATAGTGACTAGCAAAGGTTTGCAGATCATCTATAGTTAGGAGGAGACTAAATTTGGAGATCTTCAAGGGAAAATATGGTAGAGGAAGGCTAAAACAGCAAGTCATCATCAAATTTTCATAAAATTTGAAGTTAACTAGGTCAAACGGGGCTTAGGTTGGGAAAGAAATTGCGGTTACTTTGAAAAGAGAGGATCCTCTTTCCCCTTTCCTGGAGCTTCTTACATGTTTCATGGAGTCTACCATCAAGATCTCTTCATAACTCTCAAATCCCTACTCTTATTGACCAAACAACACATGATATAGCTTCCCTCCTTCAAGATCTTTCAAATGATAAGTCATTTGCCACAAGAGAGCTCAATTATGGAGCCAAGAACAACCCCAAGAAATGTGGTGCATTTTTTGGGTTGTTTCGAGCCTACCCCCTACTATACATGTTGATTCTACAGCTCTTGGCACACTGCTTTAGACCTTTGGTAAGTGAAATCCTTCAGCAAACTCCCAATATTGTATTGCACTTTTGAATCTTTAGCCTTCTTGTAAACCCTAACTGTGTAGTCTATGGCAGCCGAAAGCTACAACCCCAACTTTCAATTCTCATCAATTTCTTGAAGATTCTTCATCATTTTAGCCCATGGGATCATTTTAGTAAGGATTCTTGAAGGAATTGTAAGGATTGAGCACGAATGGTCAAAGATTGCTCAAGAGCTTCCATGGAGCCAAAATTTGGGAGAAACGGGTTAAATGCTTCACTCTTAAGCATTTAAAGCTTCAAGATTGCTCCCAAGCATTAAATAGACAAGCCTTGAATATTATTTTGGCAACATCAGACCACTAGAGGCTTCATCAAGCATTTGGGGATTAATCAAGTCATCATCAACCATATCAAGGATACTCTTCTTTGATTCTTAATCTCTCTCATTAATCCCTTCATTGAGCTTAATCCACTTGATTGAGAGATTAAATAATTTAATAAATTCTATAATATCTTAGCCAATCATTGCTTGAATCAATCCACTTATGTAATGCAATGTTTGCTTGATGCATATTGGTTCTAATCAGTGAATTAGAGGCTTCAAACTCAAATTTCCAGCATTACATTTAATCCAATTGATTAAGCCTATTGATTGATAAGTTTTCTCACTCTAATCCATTGATTGACTGATTTTTTTAACCCAAGATTAAAATATTATAAAGGATAAGTACTAGCAATCAGTGATTCATTGAATTGCATTGGTAAGATCCTCTTCCCATCCAATCTTTCAAAATTTCCATTCTATTACATTCCATGAAAGGGGATGAATGAATATTTTAGACATGCATTTCATGTTGATTGATTAGAGTAGTATGTTACTGCCATGTTGATATACCCACCGAAGAAAAAGGTGGATGCCAGGGGAGATAGTGGGACAAAAGAGAGGTGACCCTCTCTCACTATCGAAGATCCCAAAGGGGTGCAACCAACCAACCCGAGGGGAACTTTGCCCACCTCCCAGTGATTCGGAGCTAGTGTAGAGAGCCTATCCTACTGTTTTATCCCTTGCACAAGTAGAACGAGTGGAGAATTGAAGATTTAAGTGCCTTCAAAAACTCAAGTATCTTCAAAAGCAAAATAGGGTAAAAACAAGGACTTTACACGACACTATAGGGAATTTACAGGTCCTTATAGGTAGCAACTTCATTACTGAAGTACAGGTCCAAGTACTATAGGGTGCCCACAAATTTTATTCATCCTCCTACAGGGCTTGCCAGCCATTTGGAACCACCATTTTACTCTTACAAGTGCAAACAGAGCATTTACAGATTGAAATAGGGTGCAAGCTTGGGCCGTTCAGACTCAAAGATTGAATTATAGAATGAATTTTATGTCCTAAAATTTTTATAATGTGCTATAGTTCATCTGAAAGAGGGAATTGTTGGCTTTGATTTGAATCAAAAAGTTTAGGAATCAGAGCTCTCTATCTCAAGTTATAGTCAATTTTCTGATAGGGGGTATTGCAGGACTGCATTATTATGATAGAGCATAAATGCAAAAATAAGGCCCAAGATGAGTATGCCCAGCAAATCAAAGATTCTATGTTGGATAATATACCCCAAGAGAGCCCTAAAGAGCCTCAAGTGTAAGGACAAATCAGTACGCTTAAAATACTATGTGTGAATATGGAAATAGGCATGCCCAACATCATATAGAGCTATTATCAAGAATGGAGCAGATGGTCTTATCCACTAGTCAAATGAAATCTTCCATTGAGAAGTTAGTGGATTCAACTACCTAAACAAAGGCTTCCATTGACAAGTTAGTAGAATCTAATGCTCAAATAATGGTTGAATCTCCCCATGGGTACAAATTCAAATGGGATCCAAAGAAGCAAAAGAGAAAGCTTATTCAAATAGTGAACCCTCAATCCCACTTTAGCCACCTAACCAAAATAGTCAAGGCCATGGAACCATTGGATGAAAGGGTATTCCAAATAGCAAATATAAAGTAGGTGAGACTTTGCAAAGATATGATGATTATTTGGGATGTTTGAATGGTGCCAACTCCCAAGCTTTTGGGCTGAATAACCAACTTCCTAGAGGTCCTCTACCAACGGGAAGGCTTCATACTATTGGTTCTAAGCCACCTATTAGGAGAGTTCCATCTCATTTTGGGGGCTCAATGCTAATACTCATGACCAGTCTATTTTGGGATAGCAATCCTTCCATGAAAGAGAGCTGAAAGATAAAATCATCTTGGGCAAGTTCAATGGTCAATCATCTTCACCATCTGATCTAGAGGAATGGATTTCCAAATTGGAATCTTACTTTGATATATTCCCTAGAACTGATGCTATGAAGATTCATTTTTCTTCCTTGCATTTGGAGGGATTTGCACATACTTGGTGGAGGTATATTAAAAAGGAAAACATGCTTGTAGAGAATTGGAAAGCTTTTAAAACACTTATGGTTGAGGTCTTTCTCTCTCCTCTTGAGAAATAGAAATTGGCATAGAGATGGTATGGTTTAGAGAAAAGAGGCATAAGTGTAAGGGAGTATACCAACCAATTCCTCAATCTTACCATGTATGTAAAGAGCATCAGGTAAAGCTAAACTCCACAAGTACATGCATGGTTTAGAGCTATCCTTATCAGTTGATTTCATGGTGCAAAACCCTACCACTCTTTCCAAAGCTATTGATCTTGCAAAGCACTATGGAAGGAAATATAGAATAGAGTCCTCATTTCAGCTTGGTTATGGATAGCCAAGATTGTTTTCAAATAGGGACAAGTTGGCAATGTTTATGGCAGCAATCATACACCAGGTGGGGTCTTAAGAGTGCCAATTTATCCACCATTCAATGCTTCAAGACCTCAAAGAAATTTTAGGACAACAAACAGTCCTAGAGTTGACTTCAAACAAGGGGACATCAAGCCTAAATCTATTTCAGCCCCAATATGAATCCCACGTCTATTCCTATGGACCTCTACGAAGAAAAAAAGGAAAAAGGCTTATGCTTCAAATGTGGGGAAAAGTATACACTTGATCATGCCACAAAGTTTGTATACAAAAATACAAAATCCAAGGTTCATAGTATGTTAGTCTTTGAGGATTATATTGATGAGGCTAATGCAATTGTACATAATGCTAAAAATGATGATCTTGAGGAAGAAGCTGGGCAAGAGTACTTTTATGATCCGATTGACTCTTTTCTTTTTGATCCAGGTGGGAGTGTTCCTTTTGACCCAAGTGGGACTTATGATGAGCCACTTGCTGCCACTAGTTGTTCCATTTCCATGGATGCTTGGACAGGTTCTAAGAGCCCTAGTATAGTCCCTATGAAGGGTAACATTCATGGGAAGATTGTGTTCATTTTGATAGATAGTGGCAGTATACACAGTTTTGTGAATAAGTCCATCATGGACAAGCTGAATTGTCTTCCCACTCACTTACAGCAGCCCATAAGAGTTCAAGTGGCCAATGGTGAAGAAGAAATCAGCACACAAATATGCCCACAGGTTTCTTTACAGTTGGTTGAAAATTTTGAAGCAAAAATAAACTTGATTACCTTGGAAATGGGGCCCATAGATATTGTACTTGGTTGTGATTGGTTGATGACATTAGGAAAAATCACTATGGATTTCTCACAATTGTATATGGAGTTTATCTTTGATGGACAGCTCATCCATTTATAGGGAATTCCTAGTAGATCAAATTTTTTAGCTTATCACTATTCAACAACTCAAAAAGGAGTATAAGAGGTGCTCACAGATATTTGTTTTGTACTTGAATAAAGAAATTGAAGATCAGTCCATAAATTCAATAAGTCAGCTAGCTTTGAAAGCTCTTCTTGATGAGTACAGGGACTTGTTTGATGTGCCTACTTCATTGCCTACCAAAAGAGTAGTGGATCACCCCATTTATTTGGAGCCCAACTCAAAGCCAATCAATAAGCCACCCTACAAATTGTCCAATTGTGAGCAGGAAGAAGTAGCCAAGTAAATCAAGGAGCTTCTAGAGATGGGATTCATTGAACCTAGTTCTTCACCCTATGCATCTCCGGTCTTGTTAGTAAAAAAGAAAGATGGATCTTTCAGGATGTGTATTGACTACAAGGATTTTAACAAGATCATAGTGAAGAACATGTATCCAATACCCAAGATTGATGATTTTCTTGATGAGCTTAAGGGGGCTAGATTCTTTACGAAGATTGACTTGAGGTTAGGGTATCATCAGAACTGTATGATGTGAGAGGGTGATGAGATCAAAACAGCTTTTAGGACTGATTGAGGGCTCATTTGGTTAAATGGCCCCAAGAAGGTGCAGTGCATTAAAGATTGGAAAACAAAATTTCTAGATTATTGACCCCAAGAAGGCCAATAAACAACAAAATTGAACAATCTTTAATACATTATCCCAAGAAATTCTCTTTCATGCAAACTGAAGGGGAATACTTGGGATACCTTGCATTATCAGCTTCAAAATGGCCTCATCTGGTTAAATGCCAAGATTGTCATTCCCTCTACTTCTTCTTTCACACGAAAAATTATGGAGGAGTTGCATTCTTTGGATTTAACCGGAAACCTTGGAATTTTCAAAACCTATGATAGGATTAGCAAAAGCTTCTATCGGAAAGGGCTATGGAAAGATGTCAAAGACGTCGTCATGAAGTATATGCCTTGTCAGTAGAATAAGGACAACACCCATAAGCTGGGTGGTCTTTTGCAGCCATTACCCATTCCTATAGGTAAATGGACACACAGTATCATGGACTTCATTATTGGCTTGCCTACTACCAAAAAGGGATGGATAGTATATATGTGGTGGTGGATAGACTCACCAAGGCAGCCCATTTCAATCCAACCAAGACCCATTTTACTACTTCTCAAGTGGCTAGTCAGTTCATGGAGCAAATTTTTAGACTACGTGGATTACCGCAGGTGATTGTTCATGACAGAGATTCAAAGTTCATGAGTAACTCTTGGTAGGCGGTATTCACATCCATGGGCACTAAATTGGCTCCCTCTATGGCCTATCATCCACAGACTAATGGACAGATAGAAAGGGTAAGTAAGTGGCTGGAGACTTATCTTTTGTATTTTTGTTATGATCTCCAAAATTCATGAGATTCTTGGTTACACTTGGCTAAGTTTTCCTACAATAACTCCACTCATGCTAGTATTAGAGTTTCACCCTTTGAGGCTATGTATGGCTATAAGGTGCCCTTACCCACAATCATCTTTAATGAAAGAATCAATCCTCATGGGAAAGAAGAATTGGAAAGAATGCAGACCCTTCTTCAGTAGTGCAAGATGAAACTTAGAAAAGCTCAAGACCAAATGAATATGTATGCAGATGAGAAGAGGTGACCTTTAGAGTTCCAAGAAGGAGAATTGGTTTTGTTGAAGGTACCCAAGTCTCTGTACTCTACTTTGAAAGATAGATCAAGTAACAAGCTTGTTTACAGATTTTATGGCCCCTACTGAATCCTAAAGTGCATTGGAGACTTGGCATATAGATTGGAGCTACCCTCTTCTACTAAGATTCATGATGTACTTCATGTTAGTCATCTCAAGCCTTTCTATGATGATCCTATTGATACAATTGATGAGTTGCCACAGAGACCCTAGAACCTCAATGGGCCAATCTAGCCAACAAGGAAAAAAGGCCACACCACAGAAACATGTATATAGTCAAAGTGGAATAGAACAACATCAAGCTACAACGGTGAGGATGACTAGACATGACAGTCCTGACGGTAGACACCTTGAATGGCAATGCACAAATGACCCAAGACATTAGTAGAGAATCCCCATCTGGTTGTGTAGTTGAGGACTCAAGGGCATGTATTAGAAGGCTTCAATTTACAAGCCAAGACCTGGAAGATGAAGACATAGTACCGCTTGCTTATCTTAGGGTCAAACTCACCGCTATCATGACGTTGCGCGTCTACCACTGCAAACCTGAGGGCGGAGTTTTCTGCCATGATTTTGAACTCTTTAGTCAGCATCATTATGAGCTTATTTTCCATTGTTTGTATCTTTTGTGTGTGCATTTTAATGAAACACGAGCACCTGTAGTTAGGTAAGACACACTTGCTGGTGCGAGCACAGATCGAGTGACATGTAAAAGGATGTGCAACAGAGAATCAATGGTAATGATGAAAATCTTGAGCAAAGAATCCAGGATTTTGGACCCAACAAATATGATGAGAAGCCTTCTCAAGGTTTTTGGATGTTTGTGTTTGAAGCATTCCAAGATGTAACTCTTCTTTGATATGCATTGTAATATACTTGGCTATTGGTATTCCTACTGAAGGTATTAGCCAAGTTTCAGGACCTAGAGAGAGAAAAGAAGAAAATCAAAGTGCAAGCACTGTGTTTTGGTGAAAGAAATACTGTATGGATCTATAATCTTGTAGTGGGAGATGTTGTAGTCTTGTCAACATGTGATCAAATCCTTGCTACTGATGGCATTCTTGTATCTAGGAACTCTTTAACAAGTGATTGGTCAAGTTCGACAAGGGAAAGTGAACTAGTAATGAGAAACTTTTTTCTTATGTCCGGTACCATGGTTCAAGATGAGTAATGTAAGATGCTTGTGACTGCTATTGGCATGAGAACAAAGTGGGGAAATTTGATGTTCAATCTCAGTGAAGGTGGAAATCTAAAGACACGGTTTCAGGTTCAGCTCAATGTGGTTGCAACTACCATAGGGAAAATTATTACAATCTAGGTCATTTTGGTCCCCAAGGGGCTCCCTCTTTCTGTAACTCTTAGCCTAGCTTATGCCATGAAACAAATGATGAATGACAAAACTTTTGTTTGAAATCTAGTAGCCTGCGAGATCGTGGGCTCAACAAAATGCATTTGCAGTGATAAGACACGAACTCTAATAACAAATCATATGACCATTGTGAAGGTATGATGTGTTGAATTTGCAGGCAATGGGAAGAAATAAGATCTTGATGTGAGATACTAAAGGTTGAACCCTTCAGTTCAGAGAAAAAGAGGATGACGGTATTGTTGAAATTGGCAAACATATGGCGGCACGTCGATATAATCTCTTGTGTCAATCAGTGAATGTTTTTTTTTCTGTGCCTCAAACAAAAGGAGGACGATATTTTGAACAATGTTTTTTTAAAAAGATTTTTTAAAGCTTTATGAAGCATCAACGGTTATAAAAAGAGGGATCAAACAAAGGGGGCAAAGTTGTAGCAGAAGACGAGGACCTAAAGAAGAACGGTCACGATGAAGCAAGGAGAGAAGACAAAGGTGACAAGAGGAGAGCGAACTATGATGATAGAGTAGAAGTTCAAGACGTAGCCAAATGGGATGGAAGGAATGGAAAGGGCAATAGGGCAACGAGTAAAAGAGACAATAGGAAAGTTGATGAGGACATGAGTTAATGAAGACAAAGTCAAGCTACAGCGATGGAACGACACAAACGTGAAGAAGAATGAAGCCGTGAGGAAGAAGGAAGAAGCCGTGAAGTGACGGAGGACAACAAAAGAGCTGTGACAACGAAGGAGAGCTGAAGGTGACGAGTTTCAAGAGAGGATGATGGTTGCAAATTTGTAGGGGGGGGAGAATCGAGGAGGCTCTGTTTACAATAGAGGAGCGTCAGCGGCTGCTAATTGATGGACTGGAACTCGTAGTCTGGTGCTATCTTCCAACCTTCTTGCTAACTTTGTCTTCTCTCAAGAAGATTCAGTGGCAATCACCTATGTTCATTTGACTATTTCTCTTTGCCATCAACTTCTGTTCCTACCCGCATCAACTTGTCTGACTATAGCTGATTGTCGAAAAGTCATGGAGGCCATGATCAATATCGTGATGCCGGTCTTCCTCACCTTGTGTATTCTGTTGGTTGTTGTAACACCCGGAATATGAGATGGCACAAGCATTACATCGATGGACCTTTCAATCCACAAGGCCTATGATATGCTTGGCTATCTACAATGTGGGTTCAACTCATATTTCTAGGAGTTAATTGTGTATGAGACGATTTCTACGATGATTTTTAAGCTCAGATTGATATGCAAAGGGAGTTGAAACTATGGAGCGAAGATCATTGTACTTGAGGAAGACCTAAATGTATAACTAGTGGATTACCATAAGAGCATATAAAGCCATCACCATATGCTAAAGGGAGCATAAGGAAGTGAAAGAGTAGGTGCTAGCTCTGTTGATGCAAGTCCTGTTCAGTTTTGAAAGTAAAGCCTTCTCAAGCGTGAAGGTTTTGAAGAGTAGATGTGAGAGGAGTTCATGAACCTAAGTCAATCCTATGGTGAACGAATAGAAGCTTATGTCTTGCAAATGGAATCCATAATGAAGAGATGGATCAACCATCATTTGGATGAAGGCATCCAGAAGGAAGTTTTCCTCAGAGACCTACAACTAGAAGTTCTCAAGTTTGTGGAATTGAGAAGACTTATCAATCTACAATCTACAATGGAAGGTACAAGGCTGTATGATGAAGTTGAAGCAAGGTTGTCAATGACCTCAAGAAGAGGAGTCTTACGTCCTCCCATGCCAAGAATGGTATACCCACCAAATTCAATCCTAGGGACTGCTTTCTACCCCTACCCCTAGATGCAAACATCGTCGCAGTACAATGCACCTAATCTATAGTGGCCACAGATGACAATGCCTCAAATGATGGTTCAACCACAACAACAGTGATTCAACCACATCAACAGTGGCCTCAAATAGTTCCTCCAATGGTGATTCAACAATAGGGGAATCCTACCGACTAGAATCAACAACCCCAAGTTTTAACAGGAGCTTTGAATCAAAACCAAAATAGAGGACCATCTGGATCAACCCAACCAATGTGCGTAGAAATACTAGAAGCTTCCCAAAACCCTAGTACAAGTACTCCAAGAGGTGAAAATTTGAAGGATTATCTATCCAACTCAATCGCTCGCAAGTAACAAAAAAGAGCTTATGGATGTGATTACAAAATAGCTACAATCACTGACGGTAAATAGTGCATATATATCCACTCCTGTAGGGGGTGGGAGGGATGTGATGTGTTCTAATACATGGTGTGGAAAATGCCATCAAGCGGGACATTTAGCCATTGAATGTACCCAAAAACCTTGGAGCCTTCTATTCATACTATTTGAGGAAGAACCATACAGAGGATATCTGCTCTCTACATACATACACATATATATATATATATATATATATATATATATATATAGTATGTATGTATGTATGTATGTATGTATGTATGTATGTATGTATGTATGTAAAATCTTCTCTTTCGACTCTATTTAGTCCTAATGATGAGAGAGAGAGAGAGAGAGAGTTGCAAGAGATGCACATAATGAGAAATGAATATAAGGGCCATACACAAACACATACGCATACGCATAAAGAGAGAGAGACGTACATACACACATGCAATACTTAATTTATTGCTTAGGTAAAAACTGAAGTACTAATCATTTTTAAGTTATTTACTAAAAGAGAGGGGAGAGAGAGACAAAGACGAGAGAGAGAGAGAGAGAGAGAGAGAGAGAGAGAGATTATGTGACTTGCTTTGACTTTTTTTTTTGGTTGAGAAGGGGGTTGCTAGCAACTTGTTGAGAAGAGGATTGCTTGCAACTCCTTTTTTATATGAAATTTTTTTTCACAAGTCTCCTCCATCATTTCTTTGAGGGGACTTGTGAAATTTTTTTCAGCCAAACAGGGGGTTGCCGTTAACCCCTTCTCAGTAATTTTTTTTTTCACAAGTCCTCTCTAAATTTTTTTTCACTAAACATGGAGCTATCAACAACCTTTCGAGCCAAAAAAATTTCATAAGACCCCTTAGAGAGATGGAGGCAACTTCTAAATTTTTTTCATTGAGAAGGGGTTGCTGGCAACCCCTATCTGGTGAAAAAACATTTCATGTCCCCTTAGAGAGATGATGTAGGAGACTTGTGATTCAAAGCTCTCTCTCTCTCTCTCTTTCTCTCTCTCTCTGAGAGAAAGGATTGCTAGCAACCCTTGTTCAGCAAAAAAATTCACATCCCCTTAGAGAGATGATGATAAAGTCACATGATCTCTCTCTCTCTGTCTCTCTGTCTCTCTTTCCCAATGAGGAAACTACTACAACACTCAAGTGGACAAAGTTTTGTTCTTCTAGTTCACATAGGAGATAAAGAGAATTTTAAAAAAAATGATGATATTGAGTATTAGAAGTCATGCAAGTTATTAGCATGGAGACTTCTCTACAAGCATAACTCCGTATCCTTCTATAGAAGTATATTTACAATGGTATCTTGTCAATGTGTTCTCTGTATGTAATATAACTATGAATGGTAGGTTCATGTATAGGCAATTGGAGAAGGGAATGTTGCAAAATTTTTCAAGGAAATATAGGGATTAGGTGCACTTGAAGAAGGAGTAGCTTATATATAAGGATCATCAGATTGAGTAGTAGTGAAACAAGGAGGTGTACCGGAGATGTTCTATCTTTCTCGACTACATAAAGATGGATTTTCCTCCAACGAGAATGCATTATACCAAAAATACTCGAAGAAAAAAATGTGCAAGAGACATAAGGATCCAGATTCTTGGTAAGTAATTCCACATGTATTCTTTAGAATATGTCACACTTTTATGTCTTCTTCAAAAAAGAATATGGCTGATCGTAGGAAAGTGATACCTGTAGTGCATTTGTTCTTGTAACTCATTCTTTGGTAAGGAGTAAAGGTGAAGCCACAATCTCTAAGACGTTTTGATGATATTGATTGGCCACACTTTAGTCCTACAATGATATTATTTGTGGATGATAGCATAAAGAAGATGCAATGTAACCCACCTAACTCCTTTAGTATCCATTTACATTTCAAGAAATCCCATGGATATCATCCTCTTCAAATACATGCTTCCCTATTTGACCGAGGAAAATCCCTTGAATACCATCCTCTTGAAATACATGCTTCCATGTTTGAGTGAGCTAGTAAGTTTTCACGAGGGAGTCTAGGAGTTTGTTAGAGAACACCCATTTCACCCTCCTACAATGGAGCTGGGATTTATATTTAATGTTTGCAAAAAATATATTCATTTTCTTTGCATATAGTAGTTTACTAACTTGCAAATGCATTTGTGGATTTAGAAATTATTTTTGTGGTTTTTGTAGTAAGTTCATGCAGTATAATATGAAATATATCAAAATATTAAAATATTTGATTGTTGAAGTTTGGAGTTTAAAAAGAAGAATTCTTGAAAGGAATAACAACTACAAGTAATGAAGTAATATAGAGCTATATTTTATGGAGATTGTGAAGCAATGTTTTGTAAGGGTCTATTGTAAATGAATGCATAACTTCAATCTATATGTAAGCCTAATCAAATGAGAAAGAGAGAGAGCAATGTGCAAGTATAAGTGGATGTGTCTATTTTTTGCTCGTGTGTGCATAACTAAAGTACTAACACATCAATATGTAATTATAAAATATGTGTAAAGAAGAGAGGGGGGATGTGAATGTATATGTAGTGTGATTTCTCATATGCATGCATAATCGAACTATTAACATTGTGATAATATTATCAAAGATAAGTTGTTAACCCTCAGACGAACAAGGTGCAAAATCGAAAAAATCTAAAACAAAAGATAAGGCCAAGGCAAAAGTGAAATGGAAGATGAAGGCGCACCAAGAAAAATATGGAAATACAAGAAGTGCAAAAAAGTCCTAAATCAAGGAGAAGGGCGCACAAGAAAAAACACAAGCAATACTTTTGTATACGAGCGCAAGGCGCACCATGATTTATTTTAAGAGTGTCGAGTTCTCACCCGTGTAAATTGTAAAGGTAGATGGGCGGTAGGAAGAAATCTAGGAAGATAGGAGAACAATGGAAAAAAGGGCCTAGGCTATGGTTGGCCATGTAAAAAGGGAATGAGCATCCAAATGGATTTAGGGCTTTGTATATAAAGTTCAAAAGATGAATGAGAGCTCATTCTTTGGTGTGTGGCAAAGTGGACTCTCTCTTCTTCTCTTCTTCTCTTCTCTTGCTTGTTTGTGGGTGAGTGAGTGAGGGAGTGTGAGTAAGTGAGGGAGGGAATGTGTGAGGATGAGGAATCTTGGAGGTGAAGCCCTCCTCCATCTCTTCTCTTCTTCTTCTCTTCTCTTCTTGCGTCTCGCACACGGTATGGAGGATGGAGCTTGGAGATGGAGGTTTGAGGATGCTTGAGCTTGCATCAAGAATTGTGGAGCTATTGGAGCGCTTGAGGGAGGAAGCAACTCGATTGGGCATCAAGGTAAGCTCACTGCACTTGTAGAGAGGGATGGTGCATTGGCTATGTGAGAGATAGCCATTAGTGCTCACTTAAAATACTTGAAAAATAAGCGGTTCGTGGGTCTTGGCGGTAGATTCGTGCTCGCCTCTACATTTTGGTTCCATTTCTGGGACCAATGGATTCAAGCTTGAGCACTTGAGTACTTCAAATCAAGCATCGAAGTAAGGGTTTCATCCTCGAACCGAATCTTGAGATAGATAGAAGGTTTTGGGTTTTAATCCGTGCTACAAGTAAGTATTTCTAGTTTTTGATGATTGGTTGAGTAGGAGAAATCCATTCAGTATCCTACTTTTGATCTTTGTTGCATTTAGAGTAGGATAGGAAGGAGACATTAGAGTGGGAAGTTTATAGTTCACAGTCGTAAAACAGCCCTGCATAGGGCAATAACAAGGAAAAATGGAAAAAAGAGAGGGCTCATAGGTCTCAGGGTAGTGAGGTAATTGAGAAGGCTAAGGTGCTAGCTAGCAAAGGTTTAAGGTCCTAAGTGACCAGGGAAAACTCATTTATAGTTCTAGCTTTAAGAGAGAGGGAGAGAGAGAGAGAGCTTGTAGGTCAACGTATACATTAGATCGATCGGAGCATATCAGGGCTTTTTGCGAGATTTAGGTATAGGATGCCCTTGGCCAACACCTCTTCTTGATTCTTGACTGTTGTTATGGGTAAAGGCAACATCTATGTTTAGATTTTTGGCAAATAAGTAATCGACATGCGTTTCGGCCCGGCGGAATTGGACACCTACCGCCATAGTGTCCGATTCCCAAAATCAGACCGAGCGATCTGTGTGATTCCCAGACTCGGACCCACAGACTTGTCTAATTCCCAGAATCGAGCGAATCGTTTAATCGCAAGAATCAGACTCAAGCAAACCCACTTGGGATAAAAAAAGGAAAAATATTGAGTTTCAGTTCCAATGATTAGTCATTTAAAAAAAACTAGAAAATACTTATTTTTTATTAAAAATAAATAGGAAAAATAGAGAAAAGTGAAAAAAAAAGGGTTTATTGCATTCGAAAAAAATGGAAAAATGAGATCTATGTATGAGAATGTCTGACAGGGCTGAAGCATGAGGTTAAGCCTCAGTTTGGCCCTTGTCCTTTGTGTTAAAGTGCGTATTTATTGCTTTTACATACAAAAAATGACATAAAAGACCCCCTACACATATGCAACGTAGCAAAATTTAAACGGTGAGGGGGAGGATGATGTTATACAACATTTTAAGCGTTGAAGTAATACAAAGTTTGATTTTTCTCTTTATACATAACATTTAGGATGCGGTTTATTTGAAAATAATGGATCTAGCAGCACAAGGTTCGCCTTGGTGCTAGGTTCCTGCAATAAGCATTGCGCATTAGCGAAAATTCATTAAAAGGGTTATTTTTGCATGACACATAGGCTGATTTCAAACCATAATTGTTTGTGCACAATAAGGCATCCACCATTGCATGAATCATACACATGGTATCTATTCCTGGCATGCATAGCAATTGGTTGAAATATAAATGACCCATGCTAGAGAGAGTAAGGCACCCAAGCTGTAGGTCTAGATGGAGGGGTCCAAGGGGACAAGTAAGTGGGGACTGGTACATTCTTGGAATGATATAATATTGGTACCAAGAGCGGAGTTTGTTTTGTACGTGTTATATATGTTAGTGACGCATCGAGGGGCCAATTCCCAAGGTATAGAAGGGTCGCAGTGGGGCTACGGAAATCAGCCGAGGGGTGCCTCCTATGTTGTTCTACGTGGTGAATTACACCAAAATATGTAAGGTCTCCCTCTGAGGAGTCTGAGAAGGTTAAGGGTTGGACTACAAACACGATACAAACACAAAATGTACGTACGATGGCAGGGCAATGTGTCCTATAGACACTCCTGGCAGCGAGGCTGTGGGATTGTCTTGTGCATGTCAGAGGTCCGATATAGCCAATGCCGGCCCATTTTGGGTCCCATCAGTGGTGCATCTACTAAGAGCCATCAACAAGTGGTGATTCTCAAATCTAGGGTTTTTAGGGACCAAATATTTGATTTATGTCCTCTGATAAGGACCGTCAAGTCGAAATACAAAAAGTAGAACATGCTGAGAGGGCTAAATGGTGGTTGGAGATTGTAAGACACTATTCTCCTCAAAGGAGTAGCTCGTTACTCATAAGGGGGAGTGGTTATAGTAACCTAAGTGTTACGAGTAGCTCTTTGAGTGCAAGTGGAAGTCTTAGTACTTTCCTACTTCCAATTAATCAACCCACAACAAGTGGGGGAGTAGTTGCACCTAGACAAACTCCCGTTGTCAATCCGGTTGTAGCCATGGCACAACCCATCACAATTCCAGCAGGGACACCAAATTTATCGACATTAGGAGCACCGTTGCCCATTTTCCATGGGTTAGCAAAAGAAGATGGAGAACTCCATATTAAGGAGTTTCAAACACTCATGTTCAACTATCGGATCCAAGACAAAGGACACCTAATGATGTTCTTCAACATGACATTAAATGGAAGAGCGGCAGTATGGTGTCACGATCTAGAAGCCGGAACCATAACTAGTAGTGCCCAATTCTTCATGGCTTTCCATAGAGAATTTGCTCCTAAGAAGGGTAGACAGTATTGGTTGCGTGTCTTGAATGTAACACGCCAAGAGCCAAATGAGAATGTCCAGGCCTATGCCAAGAAACTAAAGCAAGTTCTTCGCAAACTTAATACTTATATTCCCATTCCAGCGGCTGCAGAGTTGCAATATTTCCTACATGGATTGGATTTTAATATCCAGGTGCAGCTTAGTAGTGTCGCTTTGGCCGACATTGACACTGCTATTACCCAAGCAAAAGGAGTAGAGTCGCGCTTGCAAGTGGCTTATGCAGCAAGGATAAATTGGAATGGTAATAATTTGGCCTTGACCAATGGGAGTAAAGGGGACCCCATGTCAAACGCGAATGGGAGAGGGAGTATCATGCCGAATTTGCCTATGTTACCCGCTCCTCATAGTATGATTATGCCCATGGCTAGTCACGCGGCCTCACTAAGTAGTGGTGGAAGCCAAACGATGAATCCTAATGTTGTCCCAGTAGGTCAGCAGCCAATTCCTAATCAAGTAGTTGGGCCGATGGGATGACAGATAGATGATCATGGCTATGAGTCAAGTGTCTCTAATGCCCTTGGCGAATTTAAGGACATGATGAAGTACTATACCGATATGATCTTTGAACAATATAGACAAATAGCTGTGGACATCAATTTTCTTAGGAAGTAGCAGAATTTGATAGGGAGTCGACGGCTTGAAGAGGGTGCCCCCTCAAGATTCAGTTGTAAGTGGTGTGGTGGCCAACATGTTCTAGGAATTATCCAAATGTTAAATGGGATATTTGCGGAAAGTTTGGCCACTTAGCTGCTATCTGCTGGAGTAAGATCAGTTCTCTCCAACAAGGGAGTAAACAACCATGTCCAGTTAACCATCGCACACAAGGGAATAATCTCTTGTAAGATGAGGGACCAAGACAAATACTGCAACGAGTGGCTGATGATAGTCTAAGACAACCAGAAGGTTGCATCACTAAAGTCCACATTACAGTTACGAGTGTGGAATGCTATCTGGACTTTAGGGTGATAAGATTTGCAGGACATCCTAGCTATCGAGTTTTGCTAGGCATGCCATGGATTCTACGGACAGACTGTCAAGTCGATATGGCGACGACTTGTAGGCGATGGATTTTTAGAAATTCGCAATCATGTTGCATTCCGAGTCCCAAACAATAGACACAAACTCCAGGAGATCCTAGTGTATTTACCCAATAAGTTGGCTGGCAAGAACCTTAAGCCACTCCAAGATCTCTTGGATGAGCCTGAATGGCAATAGTCCAAGATATACCGATTTGAACTTTAAGCACAATTGGGCCTTACTTATCGACCAACAAGAAGGGAATTATCAGAACCAGGAGAATCAGGAGAGCTACCGAACAAAGACAGCTCTGACTATGAATATGAGGACTGTTATTCCTTCAGCGATGAGAGCAAAAAGGAAAATGATACCCTAGAGTATGACACAGGGGGCATGTAATAGAACAAATACAAGTGGACCCCAGACTGCACAAGTAGAGCGCACTTAGAGTGGAGAAGGTAGTCATACACAAGGACTACGACCGATGAACTTGGTTGGAGCACACAAGTGCAATTGACTATGAGCAAGCAGGCCTAGCTCCATCAAGTGATGCACCACTGCTACGAACGGACTCGCCTTCTGAACTACGACCGCCAGGGGAGAGCCCCTCTTCTAGTGAAGATGACGAGTTTGATTCCAATTCAAAAGTTAGCTCAGATAGTGATCTTGAAATACCTTGGCCTCCCAAGAGTAGACACACCAAGGGGGACCTACAAGTCCACCTAAGACACCAATGATTGAGGGAGGAATGACGGAAGCTAGCTAAAGAGATGTAGACAAAAAAACAACGAAAACTGCAAGACCTATCAAAATGATTCACAAACTTCAAAAAGGGAGATAGGGTGGTGGTCTTACTAGGAGCCAAATGACAGGGGCAAGCAAGCAAAGTAATTGAGGGACCCACCAAGGTCAAGGAGGATGATTTGGCTAGGGAAGGGGAGACCCCACAACCTGTCTTTATAGCCGATAACTTGGTTGAGCAAGATGAAGCAAGTCTCATTACTCTCTTGCGGCATCATGTAGACGTCTTTGCTTGGTCCCTAGAAGAGCTCAAGGGGGTAGACCCGAGTGTGGTGACTCACAACATACCAATGACACATGACGCAACATCGGTCAAGTAGCGCGATTGTATCCCATGAATCCAAAGCACGCCCATGCCATCAAGGAAGAAATTGATAAGCTAATGAGGGTAGGATTCATCTATGAAATTGAACACATGGACTGGGTTTCTCCCATAGTCATCGTATTAAAGAAAAAAGGGAAGATTTGAGTGTGTGTCAATTACAAGAAGGTAAATGCAACTACAAAGAGAGATAATTACCCACTTTTGTACACCGAGAATATGATAGAGAGAGTGGATGGCAAAGAAGCCTACATTTTTCTAGACGGGTTCTCTAGATACAATCAAGTGCAAGTGCATCCTACCGATAGACATAAGATGGCAGTCGCCTGAATGGGGAGTCTTTACCTACATAGTCATGCCTTTTGGATTGACTAACGCACCAGCCACTTTCCAATGACTGATGTGTACAATATTCAAAGACATGGTGAGGAAGGAGTTAGAAGTCTTCATGGAAGACTTGTGCATTCACTCTGCTTGGCAAGAACACTTAGGCAGGTTTTTGAACGATGTCAGCTATATCACCTCTCATTTAACCCCTTGAAATGCCAGTTTTGGGTGAAGCATGGATGTATCCTAGGACATGTGGTGGCAAAGAATGGAATTGCCACAGATTCCTCAAAGATCAAGGTCATTGTCAATCTTCCACTCCCAGCTGATTACAAGGGTGTTATGTGCTTCTTATGACATACCGGGTACTATTGATGGTTTGTGTTAAACTATACATTGATTGCTAGACCTCTATACAAGCTATTGACTATATTCAAATGGACCATGGAATGCCAATGCACGTATGTGGAACTAAAAAAAAACTTTTGAAATTTGTGGTAGGATCTGTGTTTTTTTGCATGGAAAAAGAAAGGAGATGGCGATGACCTGTAGGTGATGGATTTTTGGAAAAGGGGGGGACTATGCCACCTAGATACAACCCCATAATCTGATCATATCAGCATGATGCATCCTTCCTTTGCCTTTCATGGCAAATCTTCACTCCTCTAACGGCTTCATAGACATGGAGATCAGAAATCAATCTTTCTCTCTCCTCCCTCTCTCTCCCCTCTATGGGTTGTTCATGCGCATTACCTTGAAGGAAGAATTGGGAAGCAGATTGAAGCAAATGATGATGGAGATTAATGGAGATGCTGAAGATTGATGTGCAACATGGAATTGAGAGCAATGGAGGCTCGGTCCGCTAGTCATGCAATCATTTAATGCATCTCGGGTTTTGTAGAAACATGGTATGACTATTTTTTATGAAGGAAATGAAGCTTTTTTGATATTTTATGATGAAAATGGTGTTTTTATGCGATGAATAATTGTTTCAGTGCTGCTTGCATCATGTTTAATTGTTGTCTATCAAAAAATTTTGATTTCATAATTATTTACATGCACTATTTAAATCCTGCAAAACCCAAAATGCAGTTTTTAAGGATAAAATGATAATTTTGTCATTTTGGGTGGGTGACATGTGTTCTTATGGGAAAAAATGAAAATAAAAATTAAATTTTAGTATGCTAAAATGATTGACATAAGGAAAAAAAAAATAATAGTGATTATTTCCAAATAAATGCTAAAAAAATAGTGAAAAAATAAAAATACGCTTCATAAAAATAAGGAAAAATATAATGAGTGTTTGTGAATGTATGGTAGTGGCGAAGCATGAGCTTTAGTCTCATTTTTCCCTATCTTTTTGTCAAAGTTTGTGATTTATTATTTTCATGCATCAAAACATGACAAAATGAACCTCTACACCTATGCAACGGAAGCACTACCTAAACGTAGGGTAGGGTGTTTGAATGACGCGATTTGGGTGTTGTTTATTGCTGATTTTGCTTATGCATATCATGATATAGGGTTCGTAGTGTTTTGATTAATAGGATAGTAGCATGAGCATTGTCTCGGTGCTATCCTTGCATCGTCACAATGAGTTAGTAAATGAGCATTGGAAAGCTTGGTTATGCATGACACATTTCTGATTGAGAATTATGTTTGAGCACATTAAGATTATCCACTTTTGCATGTACATATCAACTATGATATCAGAATATCAAGAATTGTATGCATAGCACCTTTTTTCTGTTATGATGACCTACGCTTGAGTGTGAAAGATATCCTAGGCGTTGTAGGCTAGTCGATCGTTTTTGGAAATTATTTGGTAAAGGACACATGGTATCTCCTAGAATACGTTCAAAATGAAAGAATGGAGCTTGTATCATGTGTACTTTCTGTTGGAGTGACGTATCTTGGGGCCAATCCCCGAGGTGTCGGAGAGTCGTAGCGGAGCCATGGTAGTCAGCTCCTGAGAGGTGCTTTCTTATGTTCATGCTATGAGGTATTATACCTATATGTTATGGGATCTCCCTCTAAGGAGAAGGGATGGTAAATGTTGGACTATGAGCTAATACAAAAATAGAATTCACATTAGCATTTAGTGTAGAGTGAGTCTCAGATGCTCCTAGCCCGCGAGGCCATGTGGTGGGATTGTCTATTGCGTGCATGAGGTCCCAAGCTAGTGCCATAGCTAGTGCCATAGCCAGTGCTGGCCCATTTTAGGTCCCATCAGTGGTGTGTCTGCCGGGAGCCACCAATAAGTGGTGGTTCAAGATATAGGATTTCTAGGGACCAAATATTCAGTTTATGTCCTTTGATAAGAATCGTTAAGCTGAAATACAAAAAGAGGAATATGCTGAGAGGACTAGACAGTGGTTGAAGATTCTAAGGCATTATTATCCTCAAAGGAGCAGCCTGCTACACATAAGCGGCATTGGTTCTAATAACCTAAGTTTCACAAGCGGCCCTTTGAGTGCAAGAGAAAGTCTTAATACTTCCTGTCTTCCAGTCAATCAACCCATTTCAAATGGGGGTGTAGTTTTACCTACAAAAACTCCTATTGTCAATCCGATTGTAGCCATGGAACAACCTATCACAATTCCAATAGCAAGGACACCAAATTTACCAGAATTATGAGCACCTTTGCCCATCTTCCATGGGTTAGCAGAAGAAGATGGAGAACTCCATATTAAGGAGTTTCAAATGCTCATGTTCAACTATCAAATCCAAGATGAAGGACACCTAATGATGTTCTTCAACATGACATTAAAAGGAAGAGCAGCAATATGGTATCATGGTCTAGAAGCTGGAACCATAACTAGCATTGACCAATTCTTCATGGCCTTCCGTAGAGAGTTTGCTCCTGAGAGGAGTGGAGAGTATTGGTTGCATGTCTTGAATATAACACACCAAGAGCCAAAGGAGAATGTCTAGGCTTATGCCAAGAAACTAAATCAAGTTCTTTGCAAACTTAATACTTATATCCCCATTCCACCAGCTACACAGTTGCAATATTTCCTACATGGATTAGATTTCAATATCCAGGTGTAGCTTAGTAGTGTTACTTTGGCCGACACTGACACTACTATTACCTATCCTGCAGGGACACCAGATTTGCCAGCCTTAGGAGTTCCCTTACCCATTTTTAAGGGGTTAGCGGAAGAGGATGCAGAATTTCACATTTGTGAATTTCAGAGATTGATGTTCAATTATCGCATCCAAGACGAGGGACATCTCATGTGTCAAGATTGTGGGAGAGAAGGAAGGAGTCTCACTTGAAGCTTTCTTGCTTGCACAATGGGGGAATACACACAAGGGTGGAGGCTGAAAACAGTTTTCCTCTTCTTAGTTGTGTAAGCCAAAAAGAACTCACTTACAAAGAAATAGAAGAACCCTAAATATGGGTCTCAAAACCAAACTCAACTAACTAAGGTGGCATACTAACTGAGCCACGAACTAGAGTAGATAAGGATAGCTATCATGTAGCTATTATTCATGGGCGGTGTACCAACCGTGTCTGCAACTGACAAGTCGGTGACATAAATACACAACGGTCACCCTGGCGTATCACGAGTGGAGCTCGATATCTCAACACTCCCCCTCGAGCTCAATCCCAATTCCTGCACACCAAGCAGGTCTCTGAACTTGCGCAGCTTCTCTGCGCCCAATGCCTTCGTGAATATGTCAGCTACCTGATCCTCTGTGCTGACATAAACTAGATCAATAAGACCTAGTAAAACCCTCTCTCGCACATAGTGATAATGCACCTCAATGTGCTTTGTTCTAGCATGATAGACTGGGTTATTTGCCAAGTGTATACTACTCATGTTGTCACAATAAATGACAACTGGCCCATCTGTAGACTGATGCATATCATAAAGTAGCTTATGCAACCAAGCTACCTCACATGCAGCCATTGCTGCACCCCTGTACTCAGCCTCTGTGCTCGACAAGGCAACTGTAGGCTGTTTCTTGCTGCTCCAAGTGACTGCAGCACTCCCAAAAGAGAACACATATCCACTGGTAGATCGTCTATCAGAAATACTACCAGCCCAATCAGCATCAGTGTATCCATGCAACTGTATCTGAACCCCAGTCTCATAAAATAGTCCATACTGCAATGTGGACTTCACATACCTGAGTATGCGTCTAGCCGCATCCAAATGTGGTTTCCTTGGAGCCTGCATAAACTGACTTACCAATCCAACAGCATAGCTCAAATCTGGCCTGGTAATAGTCATATAAATCAAACTTCCTACTATGCGTCTGTACATAGTAGGGTCTTCTAGAAGCTCACCTGCATCTGTGCTCAGCTTCACATTCTGCTCCAAAGGAACTGAAATAGGCTTACAGCCTGTCATCCCATATTTGGACAGCATGTCCAATCCATACTGCCTCTGCAAGAGCTGTATCCCACTTGGTGATCTAATCACCTCAATTCCCAAGAAATAACGCAGCTCTCCCAAATCCTTCATCTCAAACTTCTGCTTCAATAGCATTTTCACATGAAGGATATCTTCATCACTGTCACCTGTCATAATCAAATCATCAACATAAATGACAAGTAGCATAATACCTTTCTTTGTTTTTCTCACATAAAGTGAGAAATCTGCCTTGGAAATCTGAAAGCCAATAGTGACAAGATACTGTCCTATCTTGTCAGACCATGCTCTAGGTGCTTGCTTCAAGCCATACAAAGCTTTCTTCAACCTGCAAACAAACTCAGGATGAACAGCATGCACATAACCTAGTGGCTGCTCCATATAGACCTCTTCTTGCAAATCACCATGCAAGAAGGCATTCTTTACATCCATCTAATGTAAAGACCATCCCTTTGATGTAGCCATAGCAATGACCGCTCTTACGGTTGCCATCCTTGCAACCGGACTGAATGTTTCTTCATAGTCAATACCATATGTCTGTGCATACCCCTTGACTACTAATCTTGCCTTGTATCTGTTCACAGAACCATCTGCATTGTGCTTCACCTTATAAACCCACTTACAGCCAATTGCATTCTTACCTTTAGGCAAAGGTACCAATTCCCATGTAGCGTTTGCTTCCAAGGCATCCATTTCTTCATCCATGGCTTTCTCCCATTTTTCTTTTCCCATGGCTTGCTCAAAAGAAGTGGGTTCTGGTTCCTGTATCACCTTGACCATATACGCATAGTGAATGGCTGTAAATCCATCATATTTCAGCCTATCCACAGGATACCTAACTCTGGTAGACCTGCGCAAAGTGGGTTCACTCCCAGGTGCTCTCAAAACATCCCTGGTCTTTCTTACTCCAGGTGTAACAATAGAAGGAATACCCAACTCATCATCAATGCTCTGTTCTGAGCCATTGGATTCACCATCCACATAAGAGTGACCTGCATTCACATCAAACATGGGCTGATCAACCTTCTCTTTTCCTTTTCGTGATACCTGCATACCACTATTTGCATTACTTTGAGAAGATTCTCCTGATCTCAATCTGCTTGTCCATGGCGAAGGATGTGAACCACTGCTAGAGGACGGTCCAGGTCCACTAATATTTTGTGACTGCTGCTGTGAATTCTGTGCAGCATTACCATTTTGTGCATCTACATCATCAATCACATTTACTGGTTTATACCAGCTACTCATCTCATCAAAAACAACATCTCTGCTCACTGTAAACTTACGAGTAGAAGGGTTATAGCATCTATACCCTTTTTGCTGCAGAGAGTAACCAATAAAGATGCACTTCTCAGCTTTTGGATCCAACTTGGATCTCAACTCATCTGGCACATGTACATAGGCAATGCAACCAAAAATTTTCAAATGAGAAATATCTGGTTTCCTACCAGTATACCTCTCCTCTGGAGTCATTCCATGTATTGCTGCAGTGGGAGTCATGTTCATTATGTAGACTGCTGTAGCAACTGCTTCAGCCCAATAAAAATCTGGCAGGTCTTTTTCATTGAGCATGGCACGAGACACCTCTCCAATATGTCTGTTTTTTCTTTCTGCAATTCCATTTTGCTGTGGGGTATGACTGCATGAATATTGCTGCTTTATGCCATGCTCCTGCAGGAACCTTGCAAACTCATTTGAGAGGTACTCTCCCCCTCCATCTGACCTTAGGCATTTTACTTGCAGACCTGTTTCTTTTTCAACCATAGCTTTAAGAGTTTTGAAATGCCCAAAAACTTCACTTTTGTTTTTCATAAAATACACCCAAACTTTTCTGCTATAGTCATCAATAAAACTGACAAAATAATGACAGCCTCCAAGAGATGCAGCTTTAGTAGTCCACACATCAGAGTGGATTAATTCCAATGGCTTCTTACTCTCTTGAACATGTTTAGGAAATGGTTTCCTTGCCTGTTTTCCAAACTGACAGGCTTCACATACCTTATGCATTTCTGCAACCTTGAATTTTGGCAAACCTGCAACAATATTTTGGGCTTGCATTGATTTAAGTCGCTGTACATTAACATGACCAATGCGTTTATGCCAGATATCAATATCTGCAACTACACCGGTCCCATGTGCAAACATTGCTGCACTCAATTCAGACATGTCTGCATCCAATGTAAACATTCTGCCCTTCTTCTTTCCTTTTTCTATCAAGCGACCTTTATTTTTCATATCCTCAACAAAGCATCCATGAGGATTAAATCTGACCTGCAAGCCCTGCTCAACCATTTGACCAACAGAAACCAGATTCTTGGTGATATTCGGGACATGAAATACATCGGACAGGTATTTCTTTTTCCCATCCTGCATAGACAAGGGAATTTTTCCAATCTGCACAATAGGATGTGCAGTATCATCACCAGTCTCCACAAATCCTGGTTTTTCCATTTTCCTTATATCCTCCATCCATTCTGCATGACCTGTCATGTGGTTTGATGCACCTGAGTCAACATACCATACATCGTTGCTTTCTTCTGCACTTGTCACAGAATTGTTCATGTGCTGCACCATGAACAAATGCTTATTTCTGTCATCACCCTGTCTACTAGAAGATGCATAATTCCCTTGTTGCAGTTTTCCATTCATGATGTCATTCTGCTTTTTATAGCAGTCTTTAGCCATATGCCCCATTTTACCACAGTAGTAGCATTCAACATTACTGTTTGCATTTTGGCCTCTCTGCCATCCACCACGACCTCTTTGGCTCCCCCTGCCTCTAGAGTTACCACGTCCTCCTCCATAGGACTGGTTTTCTTGAGTTTGCTGCATATTCTGATTTCTACCACGGCCTCCAAATCGGCCTCCTCTACCTCTGCCTCTACCTCTTCCAGCATTTGAGTAGAAGACAGCTTCTTTTGAAGTTCCTCCTGAAGAAGATGCACCACCATTTCTCTGCTCCTCAGAAATTAGAAGAGCAATCAACTCCTCAAAATCAGGAAATCTTTCACGAACTGAAATGGATGTCCGAAACTGCGCATAATCCTTTCCTAGACCATTCAAGGTCACAGAAACTAAATCATCATCTTCCACTGGCGACCCAATGGAAGCAAGTGCATCTGCAATCTTCTTCACCTTCATGTGGTAGTCGTTGATGCTCATATTTTCTCTTTGCACATTGTGCAACTCTTGCTTGAGCTGCATTTTCCTGGCTTGCGTATTTGTGCTATACATTTTTGACAAAGTATCCCATGCCTCCTTTGGCGTACTTGCATCCTGAATATGCACAATCATAGAGTCTGAAATGCTGATAGACAGCCAGTACATAACTTTCCTGGCTCTCTCATGCCATGTTTTAAATGCCTGCATTTGTTGTTGATTGGGAACATCAGGAAGAACTGGTTCTTCTTCATTTCCTGCAACAAATTCCCAATATCCTTTTCCCATAAGGAAATTCGTCATTCTAAACTTCCATGCCTGGAAGTTGTTCTTGTCAAGCTTTTCAGTGACAATCTGCGAAAGAGAATCAGATGCCATTACAGAATACTGCAAGAAATTCTGTCACTGCAAAAAACACAGCTTCACCCTCACAAGGGCAAATCTGCAAAACTGGCGAAAGTGGTATTTGACCACACAGTCACTTCCTAGTGACGATTTTGCATAAACAGGAACCAAGGATGATTTTGAAACTCCCAATGTCTCTGCGCACAAGCATACGATGCAATTTCTACAGTAACTTTTCACCGACCTGTAGAACAGTGGCTGCACAGCATAAAACTGAGCCTTTTCCTGAGTGCGTGCAGAAAACTTCCGTCTGCAAAACAGGCCCCGAAATGGCCTCAAATAAAAAAAACAAGGTCGCCGAGGGCTAAAGCCCCATCCCGCAGCATATAGTGCCCTCTTGCTTCACCGCGAAGGGCGTCTCAACCTGAGACAATGCACTCCTGCAATTTCCGGCTGTGCTACCTGCAGAGATCTGCTCCCAAAACAGAAAATGAAAGCAACACTGCTCCTCTTACCAGACCACCGTGAGCTTGGCTTGCTTTCTTGAGCTCCTTACCACGAACAAGGCTCTGATACCATGTCAAGATTGTGGGAGAGAAGGAAGGAGTCTCACTTGAAGCTTTCTTGCTTGCACAATGGGGGAATACACACAAGGGTGGAGGCTGAAAACAGTTTTCCTCTTCTTAGTTGTGTAAGCCAAAAAGAACTCACTTACAAAGAAATAGAAGAACCCTAAATATGGGTCTCAAAACCAAACTCAACTAACTAAGGTGGCATACTAACTGAGCCACGAACTAGAGTAGATAAGGATAGCTATCATGTAGCTATTATTCATGGGCGGTGTACCAACCGCGTCTGCAACTGACAAGTCGGTGACATAAATACACAACGGTCACCCTGGCGTATCACGAGTGGAGCTCGATATCTCAACATCATGATGTTCTTCAATATGACGTTAAAAGGAAGGGCTGCGGTATGGTATCACAGCATAGAGTCTGGAACCATAACCACCATTGATCAATTCTATGCAGCTTTTCGAGCGGAATATGCCCTTGAAAGAGGTGGCCAATATTGGTTGCGGGTCTTGAATGTAACACGTCAAGATCCTCACGAGAATGTAAAAGCATATGCCAAGAAGTTGAAGAAAGTATTTTGTAAGTTGCAAACTTACATTCCCATTCCACCAGTTGCCCAATTGCAATACTTTTTGCATGGTTGGATTTTAATATCCAAGTACAATTGAGCAGTGTGGCCTTGGCAGATATAGACACCGCTATTACGCAGGCAGAGGGAGTAGAAGCACGATTACAAACGGCCTACTTCTCTCGAATGAATGTTAATGGGGGTTTAGTACCTAGTGGCAATCCAGCATTGACGAATAGAAGTCAAGGGATGCCTATAACTAACCCTATTGGGAGAGGGAGTGTGGTTCAAAATGTACCTTTATTTCCAGCTCCTCCCAGTGTGACTTTGCCTATGGCAAGTTAGTTGGCTCCACCAAATGTTGGAGGCCAAGTTTCAAATTCTAACGTTGTTCCTGTGGGTCAACAGCCAATGCCAAATCAGATTGTTAGGCCAATGGAATGACGGGTCGATGATTGAGGCTATGAGTCGAGTGCATCTAATGTCCTTGGCGAAGTTAAGGACATGATGAAGCATTATACCGATATGATTTTCGAACAGTATCGACAAATAGCCGTCGACGTTAATTTCTTGAAGAAGCAACAAAATTTGATAGAGAGTCGATGCCTTGAAGAGGGTGGACCCTCTAGATATAGTTGTAAATGGTGTGGTGGACACCACTTCCCCAGAAACTGTCCAAATGTGAAATGTGACATTTGTGGGAAGTCTGGTCATTTAGCTGCTACCTGTTGGAGTAAGATTAGTTCTCTCCAACAAGGGAGTAAACAACCGGGCCCAGTGAATCATAGAGCGCAAGGAAATAACTTGTAGCAGAATGATGCACCAAGACAAATATTGTAGAGGGGAAAAACAACTATAGAAGAGTTGCCATAAGGCAACGGAGTTAGCCTTATTGAGGCTGTGCGAGTCAATGATGCTGAAACCTCTAACTTAAGAGTTGTGACAAGAGGCCAAAAGGCTAAAGAGGTTGACAAAGATAATGCAAAACTGGTTGAGGCAAACCCTAAACAAGGGGATAAGGGGACACAAGTCCAGAACCCTAGTATGGAAGGGGGACCGCTAAGGCCGGTTGATAGGAAAGGCGACCCTAAGAAGGATGAGGAAGTGCCAAGAAAGAAGGCAATAGCTAAGAAAGAAGCACCAAAACCGGTCCAAAGACCAAAAGAGAGGATGGTTTGGCGAGAAAAGAGAGCTTTGGCTACTTAGCATGACTTTGATTTAGCGAGTTCTCTTTGTGAAGTTAAACTAGATGTGAACCTCTTGCAATTGATCAAATTATCTCCAGGAGTACGCAAGGAATTTAAGAAGATCCTGCGTATTGGGTATATTGTAGAACCCTTGGGCATAGCATGAGTAGGGGAAGATTGGTTGACCATGCTGAAAAGAACTCCCCTAGGGTTCCAGCTTATGTAGATGGAATATTAGTGGAACATGCCATTGTAGACACTGGATCCTCCGTCAATATCATTAGTTCAGAGTTGATGGAGAGGTTGGGTCTAGGCATCCAGAAAGACAGCTCCACCCTTCTAAGAATGGCTGATGATAGTCTAAGACAACCAGAAGATTGGGTCACTAAGGTCCATGTTACAGTTGCGAGTGTAGAATGTTTCTTGGACTTTAAGGTGATAAGATTTGCAGGATGTCCTAGCTATTGGGTTTTGCTAGGTAGGCCTTGGATCTTACGAACGGACTGTCAAGTCGATATACCCACCGGTCGAGTGGTTCTAGGTAGAGGTTCTAATCGAGTAATAGTCGATGCTTATCTTGAGTTTCCTCAAAGTGAGAGAGCTCCTTTATCTTCTACTGAATTAGAAACAGCAAACGATCCATCTGGTAGTGAGACATCATCCAGTGACGAATCTAAAGAGGGGTCCACTACAGAGGATATCTATCAAATAACTCTAAATGAGCCGATAGAGCCACAAGACAGGATAAGAGATGCGGATGTAATTGAGTTAGACCTTGGCACACTGAATGATTCGCGGCCAATCAAATTAGGTTCCATGCTCAGTTCAGTAGAAAGGGAGGACTATGTGTCCTTGATTCAAGAATTCCGCGATATTTTTTCTTGGAGTTATGATGAGCTTAGAGGCATTCCTCCCAGCCTAACTGTTCATACTATTCCTGTAAAAGATGGCAATCATCCTGTGTGTCAGAAGGTAAGGCGTATGCCTTTTGAACTGAGGGAAGGGCTATTTGAGAAGTTACAGAAGTTAAGAAAAGGTGGTTTAATCTTCCCTGTTCAACACACAGAATGGTGTTCACCAGTTGTTATCAGGAAGAAGAAAAACAACCAGATCCGATTATGTGTAGATTTTAGAGAGCTGAATAAGCAAACAATTAAGGATTACTACCCGTTGCCGTTTATTGACTGGATTTTGGATCGATTAGCGGGTAGGGAAATATATTCATTCATGGATTGCTTTGCAGGATATAACCAGATGGCAATTGTAGAAGAGGATAAGTTGAAAACGACTTTTATTACTATCTTTGGTACTTTTGTGTACCATGTGATGGCCTTTGATTTATGCAATGCTCCTGGATCATGGCAATGAACAGCGGATAAGACCTTTGGTGACATCTCCCCAGATGAGTTAAAAGTATTTATTGATGACCTGGGGGCAGCCACTGTAAGGGAAAGGATGTTGGTTATCGTAAGGAAATGCTTTGAGCGTTGCAGACAATTTTGTATCGCTCTTAACCCACGAAAGTGTGTTTTTGGAGTGCCTTATGGGCTATTGCTAGGCCATATGGCCAATTCAGTAGGGATAGCAACCGACCCTGAAAAGATCACAATTATAGTTGGTATGAGTCCACCGCACACTCCGAAAGAGATACATAGCTTTCTGTCGTCGATAGGGTACTATCGGAGGTTTATAAATGCCTTGGCAGAAAGGACATTGCCATTAACGAATTTGTTATCCTTTAGCTGTTCATTTGAATGGAGCGACCCTTGTAAGGTAGCTTTTGAGGATGTGAAATAGGAGCTAGTAAAAGCTCCCGTTTTAAAAGCACCTAAAAGAGGCGAGATGTTCTACATATTTTCAACAGCCACTATGTATAGTATAAGCTACTGTTTAGCCCAAATCTGGGAGGAAAAGTGGTATCATCCGATAGCTTTTGCTAGTCGGAAATTGGGCATTTCAGAGATCAATTATACCTACATGGAGAAGAAATTCAGGCACTACATCCTCTATGAAAAGGTAGTGTTCTATACGAAGGCGGAAGGGCTGAGATTGCTTATGAACAAGCTGCAGCCGCCTGATCGTTTGGCAAAGTGGTTAATCACTTTGCAGGAGTTCGATTATGAGATTAAGAGTAAGCCAATGAGGCTGCAGGGTATTGTGGAATGCCTTGTGGATTTTGGGGAGCCGAAAGAGACTTTGGCCGAAGGAAGTGATATTGAGGAAATGTTTAAAATTGATACAGCTTCTATCCCATCTTGGTATGCTGCTATTACGCATTATCTATCAACAGGAGAGACGCGAGCCGGTTTGTCAAAGTCTGAAAAGAGGAAAATCAAACAATAGGCTTTGAAGTTTTCCTTGATCGCAGGGTGTTGATGATATCTACCGCTGATGAGCATATAGTTGCAGCAAGGAGGAGAAGACAAGAATTAGCTGAGGAGGCCCAACACCGAGCACGCACAATTCCAATACAACTTCCTGAAGAGCCCATGCCACTGAGAGGTGATGCACATCCTGTAGACTGGCCCCAGGAGTTGGCCATCTGGCATCAGCGAGAGTTTCAAAAAAGGCCGTTTGAGCTCTCATTTGCTTTCCCACGCTCTCTGGACCGGGCCCTACCTCTAGGACTCTTAGCCAAGATCAAGGATCTGGCTAATGAACTTGCAAACAGGTGGATTGAAGAGAGGAGCCTGATAATAACTAGGTGGCGACAAGAACCACAGGATTACTGGGAAGATAAGGTCAATCTGGTTCCCAAAACCGTCCAAGGCTACGAGGCACAGCCGAAATGGCGAAGGAGGATTTGGAACACCAATTTTGATGCATGGACCGCCTTTTGCAGTTCACTCCCTAAAGAGCGCAATGATCCTATCTACATGCCCTACCCCCGTAGGCATGGAGTGGACTATGATAGAGACTTGCATGGGGATTACGCCTTCCCAAAAATATATAATGTAAATGCTAGGAGCCCTGAGGAATGCTTAGTGTTTAGGTTAGAAGATATACTTCCTTCTATAAATCGTTTCCTTGCAGACTTCTCTTCCTGCCCAGATCCAGCTTTTTTGACCACTTGTAATTACCTCCGACTTATCAAATTCCTGCTACTCCAAAAACCCACAGCAGAGGAAGCCCATCTCCGCCCACTCTTCTTTGATATCAACCTAGGAATAGATAGTAGAGCTATGACTAGGTTAATGATGCGGGCTACTCTCCTTCCTTCCTTCTGTCTAGAGCTCTTAGAAAATATGAGTGACACCTGTTTCACAAGGTGTAATCACCCTTTCTTGTCAACCACTCCTCTGAGAGCTAAGGCCGATATTAAAGAATACCTACAAAGTCGCGCATTCTTATCTCAATGCCTGCGAGACCGCCCCGTGATTAAATGGGTGTGATATGCCTTGACAATTGTACTCCCTCTCTCATTCTCAAAAAAGAAAAGAAAAAAAAGAAAAGAAAAGAAAAGAAAGCAAAGAGAGAAAAAGGCACAAGGAAACAAAGACAAGGTGACTCGAGAGAAAGACAAGAGCAAAAAATAGCAACACTGAAAGATGAATCTACTACTAAGCAAGTTAACAAGCAGAACACTTCACATGTGCTTGCAGTCTCCCTTCATTGTTATTGTGCACCACACTCACTGCATCTAGGGTTCTCCCTAGCCCCTTCCCCACTTCACAGTTAGGGCACATCAAGGGCAGGACTTTCAGACCTGTCACCCTAAGTTTTGCACCGCACCTCCAACGACGCATGAACTGGGTCCTCAAGTGTGGGACATTACCAAGGGCTTGCCCAAGGTTAGACCCATCTCCTAGTTCCACTGGCACGGGCACCATGCACTACACAGTGAGACAGACACACCCCCTAGGAAGTGCACAACTTTTCTTGCAGGTTATGTTCGTGTTTCAAGAACTGGCTGCTTGGCTGAAGAAGATCATCCACTACATCCTCCAATGACAAGGAATTTTTCCAGGAGTCGGACATGACTCCATTACTGCAACTTCAGGAGCTTCGCTGCAAAGGTTTAAATGGCTCAACAGATTTCATGTTGCCAATTATCCGCCTACTGATGGGTGCCATGACTGAACCAAATCAAGCAGAAGGAAAACCCAATGATGGATCTGCCATTGGCTTAGATTTTGGAACCTCATCTTCCAAAGATGCATGCCTACCGCCTCAAGATCTACAGATCGCTTATTGATTCCACAAGCCTGAAGATTTTCAATGCAAGGTTCACGATC
This sequence comes from Lygodium microphyllum, assembly GCF_053477565.2. Classification (NCBI taxonomy): domain Eukaryota; kingdom Viridiplantae; phylum Streptophyta; class Polypodiopsida; order Schizaeales; family Lygodiaceae; genus Lygodium; species Lygodium microphyllum. The sequence goes on from NC_141162.1 coordinate 768,671, forward strand.
TTCAGCTCAACACTGAAGATCTTGAAATCAAACCTGAAGATCTTGAAATCAAAGTTGAAGATCTTCAAATCGAAGACAAGGATCCTCAAGATAACAAGATCTTCAAAACAAAGACAAAGATCTTCCATGCGAAGACAAAGCAAACCTTTGTCAAGATAGAGTTCAGGGGGGTTTCTCCAAGATAAATCCCTCCAACACCATTCTCCTAAGGGATTGCTTATTGATCAAGCGTTTCTATTGACCAAAGGATAACCGGCTACCTATTTTCCAACCAGCCAATTGGAACCTCTATCAGCCGCGTAGAATGGGAGCCACAACTGTGTGTGAAATCCCGAGCATTTTCATGAAGTCTAAAGCATGCCGAAATCTCTCCTGGTCATCGTCATCAAACTCCATCGCCTCTCATTCACAAGCATCAGTGTCATCTACCCACCAGTTCCACCTAGCAACAGCATCATCTATCCCACTACTTCCCACCACAGTGCCATGGGACTGGCACTTGGCTAGGAGGGGGGTAATGTTTACCGCAGCACAGAGGAGCGGGAAATAGAAAAAAGGAAATAACAAAAGGCGCAGGACAAAAGGAAGAAAAAGGCGCCTTAACCAGTAACCAGACCCTGGAAAAATTAAAAGCACGGGCACGACCCTCAGGAAGTCTTAGAGTCGCCCAAGGAAAGTAAAAGAGTAAAAAGTACACCATTAAGTGTGAAAGCGCTCCCGAATCCTTGTAAAAGAGCGCCAGGCTCACTCCTGTGAAAATTGTATGCATTAGTTGGAAATAGGATAGATTAGAATGGTGGGAAATGAGAAATGTGCCTAGGCTAATGGGCGGCCATGTAAAAAATGGGATGACCACCCATGAAAAGTAGGGCATGTGTATAAAGTTCAAAAAGTGAATGAGAAGATCATTCTTGTGTGTGGCCAAAGCTTCTTCTTCTTCTTCTCTTGTTTCTTGCCTTCTTGCTTGTGCTTGAGAGAGGGATTGAGAGAGTGTGAGGGAGTGATTGTGTGAGAGTGAGGGATCTTGGAGAAGAATCTCTCAATCTTCTCTCTTCATCTTCCCCTCCTCTCTTCTCTTCTCTTGTCTCCCGCGTGGCTATGGAGGATGAAGCTCATGGGAGAGGGATTGAGGTTGCTTGAGCTTGCCTCAAGGATCGTGGAGCTACCGGTGTGCAAGAAAGAGGAGGGTACTCGATCGAGCATCAAGGTAAGCTCACTACACCCGTAAGGTAGGCATTGTGCGTCGGCTATGTGAGAGGTAGCCATGGCCGCTCGGTTCGAAACACTTGAGCAATAAGTGGTCCGTAGGTCTCGGGATAGAGCTTGTAGCTCCCCTTTAGTGTCTTACCCTTAGAAATTGAGTTGCCAATCATAAGATTCGCAATCAATCATTCTTTGGGTGATGAAGATGCCCTATTCAAGCGTTTTATGACCATAGCCCACTTAGATGAGCTTAAATTGCAGAGTCTGTTGCACCAAGGAGTGGCTAAGCATCAGATGAAGTGGCTACATGATCTAAAAGTGAAGAAATATACCTTTAAAAAAGGACAGTTAGTTCTATATTACAATGCACATCGGGAGCTATTTCTTGGGAAGCTAGAACCTAGATGGGATGGCCCTTACAAGGTAGTTAGGATAGGTAAAAATAAGTCCATGGCTTTAGATAATCTACAAGGAGTGGAATTTAAAAATAAGGTTAATCTTAATAATATTAAACCTTATTATTTTTTAGTATGCTAACGCACTAAATGAATTTCAGGTCCATGTTGGGACAGATTTGAGATGTGCAAGAGTACTTAAATTGGTTGATGGGGCGGTTAATACCTTATTTGGAACACCCATATCTAGAGCAAAGATATCATCAAGGGAAGCTTATCTGGGTAAGCAAAGGATACAAAGTGATTGAGCAAGAAGACGATACCTTTGTGTGGGTAATAAAAGTTTTTTGCCATCATTGTTTACAAATTTTGACAAGCATCCTTGTTAAGTTTAATGACGAAGGTGGGATGGATCCATTAGCTCATCCTATAAATATGTTGAATTTTGATTATCATAATTATGAATAGGGGAGTTCTTGATGGCTGGCTGTGTAAACTCATAGTGGATGTACACATTGTACTTTGATGGAGCATCCAGGGTCCCTAATAAAAAAGGGAGTGTTGGAGTAGTTATTCAAGATTCTCGACATAGAGTTACAATGAAATTAGCTGCTTATCTCGGGGTAGGATCTACTAACAACTTGGTAGAGTATAAAGCCTTGATTATGGGACTGAACATTGCCAAGAAAGGTGGTATTCGGCAGTTCTTAGTCAAAGGGGATTCCCAACTGATCTTAAATCAACTAAATGAGGCATACACAATCCGGAATCCTATCCTTTGCATGTATTATCGAGCTGCTATGACCCTACTTGATGAATTTGAAAGCATCTCTCTTCAGCTTATTCCACGTTCTTGGAATCAGTTTGCGGATTCATTAGTCAATTTTGGATATGAAGAGGCCCTCTTCTTCAACTGTGGTCCTAGTCTGGATGTTGTTACTGATAATGAGACATGACCTGGTCACTTGTGGGAAATTTAATCAGACCACACATTATATGGCAGGCGATGGTTGATATGGGTAATGCGAAGAGTGGCTGAGACCCATCTACCACTATTATCTTGGACCCATGGGTTGATCCAAGGACATGTTATGTGTACACCTCTTGCTATATATGCAGGAGGGATGGGTCACAACTCGATGTATTTATTTTAGGGCAGGAGCCCTATTTTTCCCCTTGGAATGGAGCATATTTTTGTATATCTGCCTTCTTCCAAGGAGGGATCTATATGAGTTGTTCTGTTTGATCTCATTAAGCCAAGTGGGCTAGTTGTTTTATAGTTTTAATGTTTGATTTTATTAGGCCAAGAGAGCCAGTTAGTTTGCAGTAAAACATGCTATTTCTTTAGGCCAAGAGGACAATATGTATGTTTGGTGCAGGTACGTTTGATGGTTTTCTGTTTTAGTGATTGTACCATACAAGTTGACCAAGTCACTAGAGGGAGCCTTTGCTGGGGAGGAGCTTCTTGTGGCCATTCTAGGTGGTTTCGTCCCCTTTTCCGCGTCTTTTTTCCTTAAGCAATTAATGATACATGTGTATGTAAGGGGGCTTTCTTTTTGTTTGTTGGGGACCGGCAATCAAGGCATGAAGTCCCAATTTTAGGTTCTGTATGTCTGGGGGAGGTCTTAATAGTCATTGCCTCCTGCACATGCACTGTCAGGCAATGAAATACCTATTTTAGAAGGAAGTTCTAGTGACCCTGTTCTGCTGACCTAATAGGCAACCATTCTAGGAGTTCCTGTTAGTGTGATGCAGTTAGAAAAGCTTGCCCGACATAATGATCATACAAAGGGAAAAATCCTAAATATCTGAAATACAATATATGAATATACAGAGGTGTGTAAAAAGGGATTCTAACCCCTATAAAAATAAAAAAAGAAAAGAACGACAATTTCTTGAGTAGTTGTTCATGGCCTTGCAAGTTAGACCGAGGGATGATACCTTGTCTTCCTAGGGATGGCATCTAGTTGAAAAGAAAATAAAAATAAGGAAGGTTGGAGTGAAAATAAAAGTGAGCATTAGAAAAGGATTAAGTGTTGGCTTGCAAGGGCTTGTTAGGTTCTTGGGTACCGAGACAGGACCTGAGGCGGATGCCCTGTTCTCCTTGGGTCACTATGCTTAGCTCCCTCCTTTTTACACACCCAAGTATGAAAAATTAAGGCCTCAAAGGACCATGTGTTAAACGTGAATATTTCTTGATCAAGCTATAGGAGTCATTGCCTGGGAGGAGCTCCTAGTTGCGTTGTCCTTCATTAGGTAGGTAGTTCAAAAAACCACTTAGGATGCCCTATTTGGGAGTTCTTTTTAGCTTGGCCGTGTTGGAGCAGTTGGTTAGTGACTAGCTTTAGACTCTTTGCTTGATTATGCTAGGCCTACTCCTCATGGATTTCCTACCTTGGTTTTGACAAGGGGTAGGATGAGAGTTGTGATGTGTTTTGTTGAGTATTTTTTGTACCAGCTTGATGCTCTTTGGGGTTGTGTTTGTGTGAAGATCTGTTCATGGGATTCGACAAGCTAAGTCACCCTATCACGTGGTCGCCAATGAGAGCTGATTTTTGACTCCGAGAAGTACTTAAAAATAGCCAAAAATTTTGAATTTCAAGGGAAAAATAGACTTCATCAAAGGCGGCAGCTACAATTAGTTCAATTTTAAGCGGCAAGTTAGAGTCGGGTTCTTATATTGCTTTACAGACACACCAACTATCAGTTCCCAAATTTTCATAAATTTTCCATCTATCGTATTGAATCCCAAGAAGTGCTAGGTAGTGTGGGACCTCAAGACAGTCCAGTAGAAATTTACAAATTCAAAATTCGATGCCGGACATGAGAATGGCGATGCATGAAAAAAGAAAGGAGATGACAATGACATGCAAGCCGATGGATTTTTGAAAGGGAGGGCTATGCCACCTAAATACAACCCCATAATCTGATCATATAAACCTGATCCATCCTTCCTTCGCCTTTTATCGCCACTCTTTGCTCCTTCAATGGCTACCTGGACATGGAGATCAGAAATCAGTCTTTCTCTCTCCTCCTTCTCTCTCCCCTCTATAGGGTGTTCATGCACATTACCTTGAAGGAAGAATCAAGAAGGAGATTGAAGCAAATGATGATGGAGATTAATGGAGATGCTGAAGATTGATGTGAGCATGGAATTGAGAGCAGTGGAGGCTCCATCCACCCACTGGTCATGCAGTCATTTAATGTGTCTCGAGTTTCTGATGGGACCTAAAATGGGCCAGCACTGGCTATGGCACTAGCCGGACCTCATGCTCATGACACACAAACACCCTCACGGCCTCGCGGACCAAGAGCGTTAATCTACTGTTGAAGGACAAACTGCCCTAAAGCTTAATTTCTGCGTTTATAGTTTATAGCCCAATGTTTCCCTTAAACTCCTCAGAGGGAGAACCCTTATACATTGGCAATGCCACGATTACACACACATAGGAGGCACTCCACCGACTAATAGTCGGAGCCCCACTGTAGCTCTCCTACATCTCAGGGATTGGCCCTTTGATGCACTGCTAAACATACACCACAAACGAGCACAAACTCCTCTCTTTTATATTTCTCATATTTCCAGGAGATATACCATGCTTCCTAACTTCACAGTCCCTTAGGAAACCGGCCCTCTACCCTAGGGCAAGGGATACCCTCACACTCTCAATCGTGGGTCAAAGTCCTAAGAAAACAATTGCTATGCAGTCCAGGAGATTTTCCTTCGATACCATGAACCATGCATAGTGCATAATGTGAATGGTTTAGTGCAAAAACGATAAGAAAATCAGCATTGTGCATCGTGCGAAACCAATCTTTTCATGATTTCCATGCTAAAGTTTATGTATTGAAACGAGGAGAGACACCGAGCCTTACACTCATGCTGCCTTTTCCTTTATTTTAAAACAATGTCCTATAGCCATGATGCAACACATAAATCAGATTTAAGATTGTACTTTGACGCTCAAACTCCCCTCTCACCCTATCGCTTAATGTTTTGCAATCGTTGATAGGTGTAAGAGTCGTTTTATGTGTATTTTTTTGTAGAGAAAGCGATAAATACATATAAAAACATAGAAACGAGGGTAAACCGAGGCTAACCTCGTGCCCTACCTTCATTATACATTGCACAAACACTTATGTGATTTTTTGGAATTTTCCTTTTATCGTTTCCTAATTTTCTCCTATTTAAAATCCATTTTTCACCATTTTTTGGTATTTTTTCTCTATTATCTTCAATAAAAAATGACTAGAAATTAAGATTAATTATGGGTTGCGGTTAGGTTCTTTGACAGCAAACTTTCAGGTTTTGTTGATGTTATATCTCATGTTTCCCCTTTATTTTGCAAAAAAAACCCCATTTTACCCCTTAAACGCGTGTTTTATGGGTTTTATACCATTAATTGCAGCCATAACACTTATGATTTTCTGATTTTCTGAGCATAAACTGATCAAACTCATAGCAAACATCAACATAATGCATAATCAGCCCATGGGAACAATAATGCATCAACCAAATAGCATAAAAACTCAAATTTTCTTCATAAAATTTGAATTACCGCTTAGGCTTTGTGTCTCGGGATCTCAGTTTTTGCTATGGGACTAATTTTCAGCATGCATTTAATGCTCAGTATGACCCCGCATTGCCGTCTCCAGCCCCTCTTCATCCACGAAGCAATCCGATCCTTGCTGGACAAGCATCCGCCATTCCTTCTTCTTCCCGTGTGCACCACCCCTTAGAGGAGAGAGAGGGAGGAGAGAGAAAGACTGATTTTCTCTTTCTCCAACTAGGCCACCATTGTCTATGTGAAGATTGGCGATACGAAGCGAAGGACTAGTGTATCAGCCCTGCATTGTCATTGCCATGGCTTATGTGCAGCCATAAAATCGATTTTGGGGGGGGGGAGGGGGTGTGTCAATTTTGCGCCGTCAGTCTGTTCCACGCCATGCCGCCATATAAAATGGAAAAAAAAGGTTGGGGGGGTTTGAAAGGGCACCCCCCACTAGCCACTTGATTCATGCCTCTTCAAATTTGGCCAAATTTTGGCACCTCCCACGTCTGGCACCCGATTTGCAATCTGAAAAATCTTGGGCGTCCATCTCGGCATCCTGGACTGGCCGGCAGCTTTCCCTACTCGCACAGGCACATGAAAAATTTACTAAAAATCGACTCGCACAGGCACATGGAAAAATTACTAAAAATCCGGAAGTGTCGCACGGGTGCCTTTAAAGCACTTTGACGCTTAAAATCGTCCTAGCTAGAGCCACCGCCTTCGACGTTGAATATTTTTCCCTTGATATTCGTAATTTTTAGCTATTTTTAAGCACTTCTCGGGGCATCAAAACTCCACTCTCATTGGCGACCACGGGATAGGGCGACTCAGCCCGTCGAATCCCACAGTAGAACTGCACAAAACAACCAAAGGAAGCAGCAAGTTAATACAAAATAGATACACACTTAAACGCAGCACAATGCTCACCCTACCCCCTGACAAAGCCAAGGCATGACATCCACAAGGAGTAGGCCTAGCATAATCTGAGAGAAGGTCCGAAGCTAGTCACTGACCAACTGCTCCAACACGGCCAAACTAAAAAGAACTATCAAAGAGGTTGCCCTAAGTGGTAGTCTAAACTACCTACCTAACTAAGGACAACACAACTAGGAGCTCCTACTAGGCGAGGACTCCTATAGCCTGATCAAGAAGTATTTTCTTGTAGCACGTTTCTTCTTTTAGGGTTTTTATTTTATTTTATTGGCATACGCAGGCATTTAAAAAGGAGGGAGCTGAGCATAGTGACCCAAGGAGAACAGGGCATCGACCTCAGGACTTGTCTCGGTACGTAAGAACCTACCAAGCCCTCGCAAGGCAACACTTAATCCTTTTTTGACGCTCACTTTTATTTTTGCTCCAACCTTCCTTAATTTCTTCTTTTCTAGCAAGATGCCACCCCTAGGGAGACAAGGCATCGGCCCCGGGTCTGACTCGTCCCCAGGAACCTACCAGGCCTTCGCTAGGCGATGATCAACTACTTATAAATTTTTATCTCTTTTCTTTTCTTTGATAGGGGTTAGAACCCCTTTTTGCACACCTCTGTATATATTTATTATCTTTAAGATATTCAGGGTTTCTTTTCCTTTATCATCATTATTTTTCTTCTTCCGTAGGCTTCTCTAACGGCCTCACAACTAACAAGAACTCCTAGAACGGCTTCCTAGCAGGCTAGCAGAACAAGGTCACTAAGACTTCCTTCTAAAACAGGTTTTTCAATACCTGACAATGTCGTTACAGGAGGCCACGACTACTCAGACCTCCCTCAAACACACTGAACCTAAACCTGGGACTTCATGCCTTGGTCGTTGGTCCCCAACAAGAAATGAAAAATCCCCCAAACAAGTACACAGACATATATAGCATAAAACACAATACTCATAAAGGAGAGATATCACCTGGATAGGGCCACGAGAAGCTTCCACACAACAAAAGGCTCCTTCCCAAGGTCTTCTTCTGAATCTGTCTAGCACAAAACTAAAACAAGAAACCATTAACCGTACCTGCACTAAACAGACAACTGGCCCTCTTGGCCTAATGAGATAAAGCACTTCACTACAAAACTTGATCAGCCCTCTTGGCCTAACGAAATAAAGTAATAACACCTCGCAAAAATGGCCCTCTTAGCCTAATGAAATCAAACAGAATAGCACCTACACATCCCTCCCTGAAATAATACAGATATACAATAATAGGCTCCTTCCCAAGGAGGAAAACACAGGGCTCATAGCCCTAAACTAAATGCATAAGGTTATGACCCATCCCTCCTGCATATATAGCAAGAGGCGTACGCATAACATGTTGTCTAATCAACCTATGGGTCCAGGATAATAATGGTAGATTGTTCTCGGCTACTCTTTGCATCACCCATATCAACCATCGTCTGCCATATATTGCATGCTCTGATAGCATTCCCCACAAGCGACCGGGTCATGTTTCATCATTGATAACAATATCCAAACTAGGGCCACAATTAAAGAAGAGGTCTTCCTCATAAGCAAGATTTGCCAATGAATCCGCAAACTAATTCCAGTAATGTGGAATCAGCTGAAAAGACATCTCAAACTCCTCAAGTAGGGTCATCGCAGTTCGATGATACATACAGAGAATGGGATTCCGCACTATGTATGTCCCATCTAGCTGATTCAAGATCAACTGGGAATCCCCTTTTACTAACAACCGACGAATACCACCTTGTTTGGCAATACGCAGTCCCATAATCAAGGCTTTATACTCTGCCATATTGTTAGTGAATCCTACCCCGAGATAAGCAGCTAACTTCATCGTAATTCGATGTCGGGGATCTCGGATTACTACTCCAACACTCCCTTTTTTATTAGGGCCCCTGGATGCTCCATCAAAATATAATGTATACGTCCACAATGGGTTTACACAGTCAGCCATCACGAACTCCTCTATTCGTAATTATGGTAATCAAAGTTTAGCATGTTGAGAGGATGAACTGACGGCTCCATCCCACCTTCTTTATTAAACTCAACAGGGATACTTGTCAACAGTCGTAAACAGTGATGGAAGAAGACTTTAATCTCCCACACAAAGGTTTTGTCTTCTTGCTCAATCACTTTGTATCCTTTGCTCCACCAGATAAGTTTCCCCTGATGGTATCTCTGCTCCAGATATGGGTGCTCCAAATAAGGAATTAAACGCCCCATCCACCGGCTTTTAAGCTCTTTTGCAGGTCTCAAATCATCCCCAGCATGGACCTGCAATGCATTTCTCTATATTAGCATACTTATAAATAATAAGGTTTAATCTTATTAAGATTAACCTTATTTTTAAACTCTACTCCCTATAGATCAGCTAATAGGGCCATAGACCTATTTTTTCCTAACCTAACAATCTTGTAGGGACCATCCCATTTAGGTTCCAGCTTCCCTGGAAATAGCTCCCTACACGCATCATAATAAAGGACTAATTGCCCTTTTTTAAAGGTATATTTCTTCTCTCTAAGGTCATGCAACTGCTTCATCCGACATTTAGCCACCTCCTGATGTAATAAGCTCTGCAACTTCAGCTCATCCAAGTGGGCTATGGTCGTGAAACATTCAAAAAGGGAATCCTTATCCCCCAAAGAATGGTTAATTGCAAACCGTATGGTTGGCAATTCGATTTCAAGGGGTAACACACACTCTTCCCCATAAACCAATTTAAATGGAGTATGGCCCGTAGCTCTCTTGAACGTTGTATTGTACGCCCATACTGCCACATACAACTTTCTGTCCCAGTCTCGTTTATTCTCAGAGACTATTTTAGACAAGATCCCCACAAGCTGCTTATTAGTACTTTCCACCTGCCATTTGCTTGCGGATTATAAGGAGTCGTTTTATTATGCTTGATTTTCCAAGGCTTTTGATCACCTTATTCAAAAAATGGGTTCCACGGTCCGACACTAATTCTTTCGATGGACCAAAACAGTAGATTATCTGCTCTAAAAGGAAACTTGCAGTCTCTTTTGCATTATCCTGCCTCGTCGCTCACGCTTCTGACCATTTTTTAAAATAATCAGTGGCCACTATAATATACCTCTTTTGGGTAGTAGACAATGGAGTAATAGGACCCACAAAGTCAATGCCCCACTTCTCAAATGGAAGGATAGCCATAATAGGCGTAAGTGGGCGTTTCCTATTCTCTCTACTATCATGCCTTTGACAGGTATCACATCTCTTTATATACTCAAAAGAATCTTGGAAGATAGACGGCCACCAATATCCGGCTCTTAAAGCTTTCTGCGCCGTCAACCGTCCTGCAAAGTGCCCTCCACATGCAGAGTCATGACACTCCTCCAAGATAAAAGGAACCTCATCAGGCATCACACAGCGGAGGTAGATATCATCAACACCTTGCCGATATAGTGTCCCTGCGATCAAGGAAAACTTCAATGCCTGTTGTTTGATCTTCCACTTTGACAAACTAGCTCCCATCTCTCCTGTTGATAGATAGTGCGTAATAGCAACATAGCAAGATGGAATAGAAGCTGTATCAATTTTAAACATTTCCTCAATATCACTTCCTTTAGCCAAAGTTTCTTTCGACTCCCCGAAATCCACAAGGCATTCCACAATACCCTGCAGCCTCGGTGGCTTACTCTTAATCTCATAATCGAACTCCTATAAAGTGATTAATCACTTTGCCAAATGATCAGGCGGCTGCAGCTTGTTCATAAGCAATCTAAGTCCTTCCGCCTTTGTATAGAACACTACCTTTTCATAGAGGATGTAGTGCCTGAATTTCTTAGTCCCAAAGACCATCGCAAGACACAACTTCTCCATGTAGGTATAATTGATCTCTGAAATGCCCAATTTCCGACTAGCAAAAGCTATCGGATGATACCACTTTTCCTCCCAGATTTGGGCTAAACATGGTGCGCAGATCGGTCACAGATAGCTCACGTGGTGAATCCCGGAAGGTCCCCAAGAACAAAGTACTCTACCTTTTTGCACAAAAACCCATGTAAAAGCATGCACGACAAGAGGCAAGAGACAAATTGGGTTCAATCTCCCCCATGCCTTGTGTGAGCGCTTCACAAAGCATGTATTTTATGTATATTTCCAATCTTCATGCTCAATAATAGCCCAATTACAAAAATATGACAAGCTTTTTAGCTTTTGAGTTTGCTTTCTACAAAAATAGGAAAATAAAGCTAATGGACGGTTCCCATAGAGTCTGGCACGCCCAATCTCAATGTCCAAATAGAAATAACATATCCGGGCGCATAAGGGCATACAAAATAATAATCGATAATCAATGTCTCAATAGACATAACAAAATATAGGCGTGGCGCCTATCAAAATATAGTCCAAATGTCGAATACCCGCTAGACTCCAATGCTTTCCTGCATCACTGCTGCTATCTCTACACATCAACTGAAGCATTCACAATCGTTAGTAAAATAATACAATTAAACCGACAAAAGTGAATACCTAGCAGTCTTCAGCTACATAAATAAATCAACTGGTTAGAAATAAATGCTAACCTTAATTTATTACGAGTGCGCACTCTAAACTCATAAACGTTTATTAATTTAATATGCATTTTGCGGAATCACCCGCTATGGAATCACCCATGTACACACTAAATTAATGAAACGCCCGAAAAGGACAGGCGTCCCCATCAACTTCTCGCACAAAGAATCCTCTTTGTGTATGAGCCCCGGTCATCTAAGTTTACGGAATCCACCGTAAAACCTCACGGAATCCACCATGGAATATGCCTCCTGGCATCATACCCCCGGGGTGGGATAGCAATTGACCTCAATTGCTATTAGCTCAATGTGGAGCTAACAGAGCGGGGAAAGCATTTAAGTCTCTAGCGTGCATCCATTGTGCTTCCTCTACAGGATGGTTCTTAAATTTCACTAGATATCTAGAATACCTTCAGCCAGTTCTAGTGGTCATGTAGTCAGTGTTTATGATGGCTTCGGGTTCAAGTATTTCAGTCTCTTCTTCTAGTAAAGGTGGGTTTTCATAGACAAGGTGGATAGGTAATTGGCCTCTAAATGGTCTCAATAAACTAATATAAAATGTATTATGAATTTTCCAATGAGATGGCAGTTCTAACTTGAAAGCATTGTCATTAATCTTATGAATGATTCTAAATGGTCCGTAGAATCTAGGAGCTAATTTGACAACTGGATGTCTATCTACACTTTGCAATCTACGCTTTTCTATTCTAAGCCAAACATAATCATCAATTTTGAAATTCATGGCTTGTCTTTTCTTGTTGGCTTGTTTGGTATATGATTGTTGGGCTTTAGCAATCATATCCTTGACCTCATCAAAAATACTATTATGCATAACAGCAATATCATCAGCACTCTGAATTCTATTAGACAAAGATGCAGCAGGTGTAGATAATCTATATCCATAAATAACTTCAAAATGTGCTTTCTTTGTAGATGTATGCGGTGTATTGTTATATGCAAACTGTAATAAATGTAAATGAGTATCCCATGTCTGAGGTTTAGAGATAGTGTATGCACGTAAAAGATCTAGAATGGTGCTATTTGTGGCTTCTATTTGTCCATTTGTTTCAGGATGAAATGCAGATGAGAAATCAATCTTTGTGCCTAGATTTGCAAATAGTGTAATCAAGAAATTATTACAAAATCTAGAATCTCTATCTGAAATAATCACTTTTGGCAATCCATGGTTAGTAAAAACAGTTTTCAAAAATAATTGTGCTGCTTGTGATGCTGTTAAAGTTTTCTTACATGCAATGAAATATGCTTGCTTACTAAATCTATCTACAATTGTCCAAAATCATGTCATGGTTAGATTTAGTATTTGGTAAGCCAGTAATGAAACCCATAGATATATGTTCCCAAGGTTTAGATGGAATAGACAAAGGCATTAATAACCCATACTGTTTACCATGATGTCTCTTTATTCTTTGACAAATCAAACATTCAGAAACGAAATTAGATACATCTGCATCCATATGCGGCCAATAAAAATCTTCAGTTAATATGCGTAATGTAGAAATGATACCTCTATGACCTTGATATGGGGGACAATGAATTTCATTCAAAACAAAAGATCGGAATGGAATAGTAATACACAGTCTCTTTTCAAAGAACATGAATCCATCATTATATGACAATGAATCAACAGGAATGAAATTATTTTGAACTAATTTTTGCCAATCAGAATGAAAAGTAATATCCTGGTGATATGTGTCTTTCATAGCAATCAAAGAATCAAAAGATATGATAGAAATGTTATGAATTGCAGGTCTTCTACTCAATGCATCGGCAACTACATTTTCTTTTCCAGGTTGGTATTGAATGATAGGATGGAAACTTTGAATGAATGAAGCCCATTTGATATGACGGTCAGAAATTTGGGGTTGGCTAAGTAGATGTCTAATGCTTTGCTGGTCGGTCTTTATCATGAATTCTGAACCCATTAAATAATGCTTCCATTGTTTTAATGCTTGTACAACTGCTAAGAGTTCCTTGCCATAAGTGGAATATTTAAGCTCAGAGGGTTTCAGCTTAGAACTAGAATATGCTATTGGATGGTTGTCTTGCATTAGCACGGCTCCTATTCCTGATCCGCTAGCATCGGTCACAACTAGAAAGAATGGTCTGTTAAAGTCAGGCAATTGTAGAACAGGGGCATTGGTTAATGCACGTTTGAGTAAGTCAAAGGATTTCTGCTGATTTTCAGTCCATTGATAAACAATGCCTTTCTTAAGAAGTTTTGTCAATGGTAAAGCAAGTAATGAGAAATTACGTACAAACTTCCTATAGAAACTAGCAAGACCAAGGAATGAGCGTAGTTCATGTACATTTTTAGGAACAGGCCAATGCAATATTGCATCAATTTTCTTAGGATCAACTTTAATTCCTTCTTTTGATACAATAAGACCTAGATATTCTATTTTTGTCTTAGAGAATTCACTCTTGTCAGGATTTGCAAACAATTGATTTTCTTTCAGTAATTGAAAAACTAATGATAAATGCTCATAATGCTCTTTTTCACTTTGACTGAACACTAAAATATCATCAAAGAAAACAATCACACAATACTGATATTTTAGAAAAATACGGTTCATCATTCTACTGAAAGTAGCAAGTGCATTAGTTAATCCGAATGGCATGACTAAGAATTCGTAATGGCCAAACTGTGTCCTGAATGCAGTCTTAAATATGTTGGATCTATCTAGCCTAACCTGATGATATCCAGACTTAAGGTCAATTTTACTAAATATAGAAGATCCTTGCAGTTTGTCCATAAGGTCATCAACTCTAGGTATAGGATACCTATTCTTTACAGTGATCTTATTTAATGCTCGGTAGTCAATACACATACGATAAGTATTATTCTTTTTCTTGACTAAGAGCACAGGTGCACCGAATGGAGAACTGCTAGGTCGAATTAAGCCTCTATTTAGTAATTCTTCAACTTGACTCTGGATTTCTTTTTGCTCTATTTGATTGTGCCTATATGGGGCTTTGCAAGGTGGTTGTGTGCCAGGTATTAGGTCAATCTTATGGTCTTCTGGACGTGATGGAGGTAAACCTGGAGGTAGGTCTTCTGCAAAACAGTCCTTAAAATATGCGAGAAATTCCTTATGCCTAGGGTGCATATGATTTTCCTTTGCATGCAATTCATTCACCCAAATGAGATATGATTTAGTATTCTTGCGTAGTGCACGTTTTGCTTGAGTATGCGAAAGCAGTGGAAAAATATGAGATGCATGCATACCAAATAATGTAATAGATTTTCCTTGAAAATTAATATTCATTGTGTGTGTGGAATAATCTATATTGGGATTATGTTGGTGTCTCCATGGAATTCCTAGAATAATGTCGCTTGACTGTAATGGGACAACTAAGAAATTTCTTCTTTCAATATATGGACCAATTTGAATTTCTAAATCTTTTACTTCTTGTGTGCCATTGTACCTAGTGCCTAAAAATGCAGCTTTTATGCGATAGTGCGTAGGTACAGTATGCAATTTTAATTCCTTTACCAATTTTGCTGAAATAAAGTCATGGGTACTACCGTCATCATGCAATATAGTTCTTTCTTTTCCATGCACCATACATTTCATAGTCAACAATGAATGTGAAGTAGGCATACCTGGTAAAGTGTCGGAAGTAGTAGTAATATCATCCTCATCTTCAGTGAAATCTGGCATATCCTCATGCTCTTCTTCGTCCATGGCTCCAATGTAGTTGATATGTGCTGATGGCTTCTTTGAATGACAATTTGCTGCGAGATGCCTTGGCTGGTGACACTTGTAGCATACTATTGGCTTGGCTTTGGTCACATTATTTGCAATGGCTGGGAGTCTTGGTACATTTGGATTTGCTTGTGGAATAGGCTTAGAATTTGAATTGACAGTGGATGGTAATGTAGATGGTTTAGGCCAATTCTTGCGGAAAGATGGTGATGAAAAACGACCTGGATTAAACCTTCTGAAATTTGAATTGAATTGTTTAGATCCATAATTACCGTTTGCTTGGAATGGCTGTGGTCGTCGATCTCTTCCGCGTAACTTATCTTCAGTGTCGTGAGCTAAGGAGATGGCGTCTTCAAGGGTAGCAGGCTTGAACATGTTCACCTCAGCGTAGTAATGTCCAAGAAGTCCAGACATATACTTCCACTTATGTGTCGTCTCTGGTACGTCTTCAAGCATGCGTAGCTGTAGGAGTGCATTCCAAAAACACTCTGTGTACTGTGGAATAGGCTCACGATCGCGCTGTTGGAGTAAATCCCATTGCTTGATAGCCTTCTCATGAAATTGCGGTGGTAGAAAATTTTGCATGAACTTCTTCTTGAAATCTTCCCATGTAGCAGGACATTCTATGCTCTTGCGGACTACAGTCCACCAAAGTGATGCTCTATCTATCAGATGATTAGTAACACACTTGATTTTATCTTTCTCAGGATAAGTTTCCTCATGGAAATAGTCATCAAACTGGCTAATGAATGATAAAACAGTCTTTCCTTCTCTTATGCCATTGAAAGTGCGAAACTTGAAACTTCGTTTACTTATCTTGGATTCCTTGCGAATGGTTTGTGCTTCAAGAGTGGCGTCGATGGTACGGCGAATCAAATCTTCAGCTTGAGGTTCTTCTTTATCGGTGGATGCTCTTTGTAGCTTTGTCAATTGCGCTTGCAAGGCTTGCCTAGCTCTTCGCTCTTCTTCCAATTGTAGCATGATAAGATCCAGCTTTTGTTCCATGGTAGGCTCGGGTAGGTCGTCTTCAGCCATAGGATCATCCATATGTGGGGTAGTCATCCTGTAAAACTCAACAAACCTTTCTCACTCAAAATCAGTTAGCGGGATGAGCGTAGCTCAAATTTGGGGTTACAAGGCTATGTATTTTTGGGTATTTCTTCTTCAATTTTCAGAAATTCTGCAATATTTCTGTCTCCGTTTGCTGAAAGTACTTCAACGAACTTGTAGATAAGTAGAACAGCTTGCTGCGAACAACTTTCCAGTTCAGAGTTTTTGCATACGAACAAGTCTTCTATGAGTTTTAAGCACTAGTCAGTTCTGATTTAGTCTGACTTGCAGAGTTGCAGACTTAGCAGACTTGCAGAGTTGTTGACTTGCTGGACTTAGGCCGACTTGCAGAACTTGCAGAAAATGATTAGAGTCGACTTACGAAACTTGACTTCAGAAGTGCGAGACCCGGAGTTACTGAACTTGTCTGCCCAGTATAACTTACAGAGAATTGTGTGACTTAGCTTAAGGAATTAAGCTTAAGCTTAATAAGCTTAATAACTTAGGCTTTGTGGAGATGAAGAGCTGTCAGAAAACGGCGCAAATCGTGGAGGACAAGAGTATGTGTTTGATGACGTCGCGCAAATTTCGGACCCACTCAGTTACTTCGTTGATGAATTTTGTGGAGCTTCTTTACTTCCTTAAGCCTTTAAGCTTGTAGACTAAGATTTTTGAAGAAAAAGATATGGGCTTCTTACTGTTTTATCCATGACTTGTTTATGGAGATGAGGGAGTGGTCCTTCGCCTACAGAGCTTGGTCCTTCGCGATCTGACAGTGGAAACAGGGGTTCTTGATCGCCAGAAGTCTGCCTGTATCGACGGTTCGTGACGAGATTGACTGTAGAGCCCGTTTGTTCCTAGAGCTCCGCCTTCGCCCGAGATTGGTAGCGATTGGAAGCTCTTGATCTCTGCTCCGCTCTGATACCACTGGTGCGCAGATTGGTCGCAGATAGCTCACGTGGTGAATCCTGGAAGGTCCCCAAGAACAAAGTACTCTACCTTTTTGCACAAAAACCCATGTAAAAGCATGCACGACAAGAGGCAAGAGACAAATTGGGTTCAATCTCCCCCATGCCTTGTGTGAGCGCTTCACAAAGCATGTATTTTATGTATATTTCCAATCTTCATGCTCAATAATAGCCCAATTACAAAAATATGATAAGCTTTTTAGCTTTTGAGTTTGCTTTCTACAAAAATAGGAAAATAAAGCTAATGGACGGTGCCCATAGAGTCTGGCACTGGTGCGCAGATCAGTCGCAGATAGCTCACGTGGTGAATCCCGGAAGGTCCCCAAGAACAAAGTACTCTACTTTTTAGCACAAAAACCCATGTAAAAGCAAGCACGACATGAGACAAGAGACAAATTGGGTTCAATCTCCCCCATGCCTTGTGTGAGCGCTTCACAAAGCATGTATTTAATGTATATTTCCAATCTTTATGCTAAAAAATAGCCCAATTACAAAAATATGACAAGCTTTTAGCTTTTGAGTTTGCTTTCTACCAAAAATAGGAAAATAAAGCTAATGGACGGTGCCCATAGAGTCTGGCACGCCCAATCTCAATGTCCAAATAGAAATAACATATCCAGGCGCATAAGCGCATACAAAATAATAATAAATAATCGATGTCTCTATAGACATAACAAAATATAGGCGTGGCGCCTATCAAAATATAGTCCAAAGGTCGAAAACCCGCTAGACTCCAATGCTTTCCTCCGCCACTGCTGCTATCTCTACACATCAACTGAAGCATTCACGATCGTTAGTAAAATAACACAATTAAACCGACAAAAGTGAATACCTAGCAGTCTTCAGCTACATAAATAAATCAACTGGTTAGAAATAAATCCTAACCTTAATTTATTACGAGTGCGCACTCTAAACTCATAAACGTTTATTAATTTAATATGCATTTTGCGGAATCACCCGCTATGGAATCACCCATGTACACACTAAATTAATGAAACGCTCGAAAAGGACAGGCGTCCCCATCAACTTCTCGCACAAAGAATCCTCTTTGCGTATGAGCCCCGGTCATCTAAGTTTACGGAATCCACCGTAAAACCTCACGGAATCCACCGTGGAATATGCCTCCTGGCATCATACCCCCGGGGTGGGATAGCAATTGACCTCAATTGCTATTAGCTCAATGTGGAGCTAACAGAGTGGGGAAAGCATTTAAGTCTCTAGCGTGCATCCATTGTGCTTCCTCTACAGGATGGTTCTTAAATTTTACTAGATATCTAGAATACCTTCGGCCAGTTCTAGTGGTCATATAGTCAGTGTCTATAATGGTTTCTGGTTCAAGTATTTCAGTCTCTTCTTCTAGTAAAGGTGGGTTTTCATAGACAGGGTGGATAGGTAATTGTCCTCTAAATGGTCTCAATAAACTAATATGAAATGTATTATGAATTTTCCAATGGGATGGCAGTTCTAACTTGAAAGCATTGTCATTAATCTTATGAATGATTCTAAATGGTCCGTAGAATCTAGGAGCTAATTTGACAACTAGATGTCTATCTACACTTTGCAGTCTACGCTTTTCTATTCTAAGCCAAACATAATCATCAACTTTGAAATTCATGGCTTGTCTTTTCTTGTTGGCTTGTTTGGTATATGATTGTTGGGCTTTAGCAATCATATCCTTTACTTCATCAAAAATAGTGTTATGCATAATAGCAATATCATCGGCACTTTGTATTCTATTAGACAAAGATGCAACAGGTGTAGATAGTCTATATCCATAAATAACTTCAAAAGGTGCTTTCTTTGTAGATGTGTGCAGTGTATTGTTATATGCAAACTGTAATAAATGTAAATGAGTATCCCATGTCTGAGGTTTAGAGATAGTGTATGCACGTAAAAGATCTAGAATGGTGCTATTTGTGGCTTCTGTTTGTCCATTTGTTTCTGGATGAAATGCAGATGAGAAATCAATCTTTGTGCCTAGATTTGCAAACAGTGTAATCCAAAAATTATTACAAAATCTAGAATCTCTATCTGAAATAATCACTTTCGGCAATCCATGGTTAGTAAAAACAGTTTTCAAAAATAACTGTGCTGCTTGTGATGCTGTTAAAGTTTTCTTACATGCAATGAAATATGCTTGCTTACTAAATCTATCTACAATTGTCCAAATCATGTCATGGTTAGATTTAGTATTTGGTAAGCCAGTAATGAAATCCATAGATATATGTTCCCAAGGTTTAGATGGAATAGATAAAGGCATTAATAATCCATACTGTTTACCATGATGTCTCTTTATTCTTTGACAAATCAGACATTCAGAGACAAAATTAGATACATCTGCATCCATATGCGGCCAATAAAAATCTTCAGTTAACATGCGTAATGTAGAGATGATACCTCTATGACCTTGATATGGGGG
Source organism: Lygodium microphyllum (assembly GCF_053477565.2). Taxonomy (NCBI): domain Eukaryota; kingdom Viridiplantae; phylum Streptophyta; class Polypodiopsida; order Schizaeales; family Lygodiaceae; genus Lygodium; species Lygodium microphyllum. The sequence goes on from NC_141162.1 coordinate 788,466, forward strand.
ACAATGAATTTCATTCAAAACAAAAGATCGGAATGGAATAGTAACACACAGTCTCTTTTCAAAGAACATGAATCCATCATTATATGATAATGAATCAACAGGAATGAAATTATTTTGAACTAATTTTTGCCAATCAGAATGAAAAGTAATATCCTGGTGATATGTGTCTTTCATAGCAATCAAAGAATCAAAAGATATGATAGAAATGTTATGAATTGCAGGTCTTCTACTTAATGCATCGGCAACTACATTTTCTTTTCCAGGTTGGTATTGAATGATAGGATGGAAACTTTGAATGAATGAAGCCCATTTGATATGACGGTCAGAAATTTGGGGTTGGCTAAGTAGATATCTAATGCTTTGCTGGTCAGTCTTTATCATGAATTCTGAACCCATTAAATAATGCTTCCATTGTTTTAATGCTTGGACAACTGCTAAGAGTTCCTTGTCATAAGTGGAATATTTGAGCTCAGAGGGTTTCAGCTTAGAACTAGAATATGCTATTGGATGGTTGTCTTGCATTAGCACGGCTCCTATTCCTGATCCGCTAGCATCGGTCACAACTAGAAAGAATGGTCTGTTAAAGTCAGGCAATTGTAGAACAGGGGCATTGGTTAATGCACGTTTGAGTAAGTCAAAGGATTTCTGCTGGTTTTCAGTCCATTGATAAACAATGCCTTTCTTAAGAAGTTTGGTCAATGGTAAAGCAAGTAATGAGAAATTACGTACAAACTTCCTATAGAAACTAGCAAGACCAAGGAATGAGCGTAATTCATGTACATTTTTAGGAATAGGCCAATGCAATATTGCATCAATTTTCTTAGGCTCAACTTTTATTCCTTCTTTTGATACAATATGACCTAGATATTCTATTTCTGTCTTAAAGAATTCACTCTTGTCAGGATTTGCAAACAATTGATTTTCTTTCAGTAATTGAAAAACTAATGATAAATGCTCATAATGCTCTTTTTCACTTTGACTGAACACTAAAATATCATCAAAGAAAACAATCACACAATATTGATATTTTAGAAAAATATGATTCATCATTCTACTGAAAGTAGCAGGTGCATTAGTTAATCCAAATGGCATGACTAAGAATTCGTAATGGCCAAACTGTGTCCTGAATGCAGTCTTAAATATGTCGGATCTATCTAACCTCACCTGATGATATCCAGACTTAAGGTCAATTTTACTAAATATAGAAGATCCTTGCAGTTTGTCCATAAGGTCATCAACTCTAGGTATAGGATACCTATTCTTTACAGTGATCTTGTTTAATGCTCGGTAGTCAATACACATCCGATAAGTATTATTCTTTTTCTTGACTAGGAGCACAGGTGCACCGAATGGAGAATTGCTAGGTCGAATTAAGCCTCTATTTAGTAATTCTTCTACTTGACTCTGGATTTCTTTTTGCTCTATTTGATTGTGCCTATATAGGGCTTTGCAAGGTGGTTGTGTGCCAGGTATTAGATCAATTTTATGATCTTCTGGACGTGATGGAGGTAAACCTGGTGGTAGGTCTTCTGCAAAACAGTCCTTAAAATATGCGAGAAATTCCTTATGCCTAGGGTGCATATGATTTTCTTTTGCGTGTAATTCATTCACCCAAATGAGATATGATTTAGTGTTCTTGCGTAGTGCACGTTTTGCTTGAGTATGCGAAAGCAGTGGAAACATATGAGATGCATGCATACCAAATAACGTAATAGATTTTCCTTGAAAATTTATATTCATTGTGTGTGTGGAATAATCTATATTGGGATTATGTTGGTGTCTCCATGGCATTCCTAGAATAATGTCGCTAGACTGTAATGGGACAACTAAGAAATTTCTTCTTTCAATATATGGACCAATTTGAATTTCTAAATCTTGAACTTCTTGTGTGCCATTGTACCTAGTACCTAAAAATGCAGCTTTTATGCGATAGTGCGTAGGTACAGTATGCAATTTCAATTCCTTTACCAATTTTGCTGAAATAAAGTCATGGGTACTACCGTCATCATGCAATATAGTTCTTTCTTTTCCATGCACCATACATTTCATAGTCAACAATGAATGTGAAGTAGGCATACTTGGTAATGTGTCGGAAGTAGTAGTAGGATCATCTTCTTCTTCAGTGAAATCTGGCATATCCTCATGCTCGTCTTCGTCCATAGCTCCAAGGTAGTTGATATGTGCTGATGGCTTCTTTGAATGACAATTTGCTGCGAGATGCCCTGGCTGGTGACACTTGAAGCATACGATGGGCTTGGCTTTGGTCACATTATTTGCAATGGCTGGGAGTCTGGGTATATTTGGATTTGCTTGTGAAATAGGCTTAGGATTTGGATTGACAGTGGATGGTAATGCAGATGGTTTAGGCCAATTCTTGCGGAAAGATGGTGATGAAAAACGACCTGGATTAAACCTTCTGAAATTTGAATTGAATTGTTTAGATCCATAATTACCGTTTGCTTGGAATGGCTGTGGTCGTCGATCTCTTCCGCGTAACTTATCTTCAGTGTCGTGAGCTAAGGAGATGGCGTCTTCAAGGGTAGCAGGCTTGAACATGTTCACCTCAGCGTAGTAATGTCCAAGAAGTCCAGACATATACTTCCGCTTATGTGTCGTCTCTGGTACGTCTTCAAGCATGCGTAGCTGTAGGAGTGCATTCCAAAAACGCTCTGTGTACTGTGGAATAGGCTCACGATCGCGCTGTTGGAGTAAATCCCATTGCTTGATAGCCTTCTCATGAAATTGCGGTGGTAGAAAATTTTGCATGAACTTCTTCTTGAAATCTTCCCATGTAGCAGGACATTCTATGCTCTTGCGGACTACAGTCCACCAAAGTGATGCTCTATCTATCAGATGATTAGTAATACACTTGATTTTATCTTTCTCAGGATAAGTTTCCTCATGGAAATAGTCATCAAACTGGCTAATGAATGATAAAACAGTCTTTCCTTCTCTTATGCCATTGAAAGTGCGAAACTTGAAACTTCGTTTACTTATCTTGGATTCCTTGCGAATGGTTTGTGCTTCAAGAGTGGCGTCGATGGTACGGCGAATCAAATCTTCAGCTTGAGGTTCTTCTTTATCAGTGGACGCTCCTTGTAGCTTTGTCAATTGCGCTTGCAAGGCTTGCCTAGCTCTTCGCTCTTCTTCCAATTGCAGCATGATAAGGTCCAGCTTTTGTTCCATGGTAGGCTCGGGTAGATCGTCTTCAGTCATAGGATCATCCATATGTGGGGTAGTCATCCTGTAAAAGTCAACAAACCTTTCTCACTCAAAATCAGTTAGCGGGATGAGCGTAGCTCAAATTTGGGGTTACAAGGCTATGTATTTTTGGGTATTTTCTTCTTCAATTTTCAGAAATTCTGAAATATTTCTGTCTCCGTTTGCTGAAAGTACTTCAACGAACTTGCAGATAGGTAGAACAGCTTGCTGCGAACAACTTTCCAGTTCAGAGTTTTTGCATACGAACAAATCTTCTATGAGTTTTAAGCACTAGTCAGTTCTGATTTAGTCTGACTTGCAGAGTTGCAGACTTAACAGACTTGTAGAGTTGTTGACTTGCTGGACTTAGGCCGACTTGCAGAACTTGCAGAACTTGATTTCTGTCGACTTACGGAACTTGACTTGAAGAGTGCGAGACCCGGAGTAGATCGACTTTGTTGCTCTGTGTAACTTGTAAGAAGCCTTAAGCTTAAGTAGTTAAGCTTAAGCTTAAGTGCTTAAGGCTTAAGGAGGACTAGCAGAGGCCGCCGTTTTTTATCGTGGGGGGGGGGGGGGGCGTTTTTCCCACGCGGAATTTTTGGGCTTCTCCTCTTGCAAGTCGACTTGACGATTTGAAGCTTTATAAGCTTCTTAAGCTTAAGATTAAGCTTTAAGGTAATAATAAACTTGATTATGAAGAAATCTTATCTCTGTTTGCAACGACTTGATGAAGAGAATGGATGAGTGGTCCTCCACCGACAGAGCCTGGTCCTTCGCGATCTGACAGTGGAAACAGGGGTTCTTGATCGTCAGAAGTCTGCCTGTATCGACGGTTCGCGACGAGATTGACTATAGAGGCCGTTTGTTCTTGGAGCTCCGCCTTCGCCCGAGATTGGTAGCGATTGGAAGCTCTTGATCTCTGCTCCGCTCTGATACCACTGGTGCGCAGATCGGTCGCAGATAGCTCACGTGGTGAATCCCGGAAGGTCCCCAAGAACAAAGTACTCTACTTTTTAGCACAAAAACCCATGTAAAAGCAAGCACGACATGAGACAAGAGACAAATTGGGTTCAATCTCCCCCATGCCTTGTGTGAGCGCTTCACAAAGCATGTATTTAATGTATATTTCCAATCTTTATGCTCAAAAATAGCCCAATTACAAAAATATGACAAGCTTTTAGCTTTTGAGTTTGCTTTCTACCAAAAATAGGAAAATAAAGCTAATGGACGGTGCCCATAGAGACTGGCACGCCCAATCTCAATGTCCAAATAGAAATAACATATCCAGGCGCATAAGCGCATACAAAATAATAATAAATAATCGATGTCTCTATAGACATAACAAAATATAGGCGTGGCGCCTATCAAAATATAGTCCAAAGGTCGAAAACCCGCTAGACTCCAATGCTTTCCTCCGCCACTGCTGCTATCTCTACACATCAACTGAAGCATTCACGATCGTTAGTAAAATAACACAATTAAACCGACAAAAGTGAATACCTAGCAGTCTTCAGCTACATAAATAAATCAACTGGTTAGAAATAAATCCTAACCTTAATTTATTACGAGTGCGCACTCTAAACTCATAAACGTTTATTAATTTAATATGCATTTTGCGGAATCACCCGCTATGGAATCACCCATGTACACACTAAATTAATGAAACGCTCGAAAAGGATAGGCGTCCCCATCAACTTCTCGCACAAAGAATCCTCTTTGCGTATGAGCCCCGGTCATCTAAGTTTACGGAATCCACCGTAAAACCTCACGGAATCCACCGTGGAATATGCCTCCTGGCATCAGGCACACCCAATCTCAATGTCCAAATAGAAATAACATATCCGGGCGCATAAGCGCATACAAAATAATAATCGATAATCAATGTCTCAATAGACATAACAAAATATAGGCGTGGCGCCTATCAAAATATAGTCCAAATGTCGAATACCCGCTAGACTCCAATGCTTTCCTCCGTCACTGTTGCTATCTCTACACATCAACTGAAGCATTCACAATCGTTAGTAAAATAATACAATTAAACCGACAAAAGTGAATACCTAGCAGTCTTCAGCTACATAAATAAATCAACTGGTTAGAAATAAATCCTAACCTTAATTTATTACGAGTGCGCACTCTAAACTCATAAACGTTTATTAATTTAATATGCATTTTGCGGAATCACCCGCTATGGAATCACCCATGTACACACTAAATTAATGAAACGCCCGAAAAGGACAGGCGTCCCCATCAACTTCTCGCACAAAGAATCCTCTTTGTGTATGAGCCCCGATCATCTAAGTTTACGGAATCCACAGTAAAACCTCACGGAATCCACCGTGGAATATGCCTCCTGGCATCAAAACAGCAGCAGTAGCTGATACTATGCATGGTGGCTGCTAAAAATATATAGAACACCTCGCCTCTTTTAGGTGCTTTTAAAACGGGCGCTTTTACTAGCTCCTGTTTCACATCCTCAAAAACTACCTTACAAGGGTCGCTCCATTCAAATAGATAGCTAAAGGATAATAAATTCGTTAATGGCAACGTCCTTTCTGTCAAGGCATTTATAAATCTTCGATAGTACCCTATCGATGATAGAAAGCTATGAACCTCTTTCGGAGTGCGTGGTGGACTCGTAGCAATGATAACCTTGATCTTTTCAGGGTCAGTTGCAATTCCCATTGAACTGACCACATGACCTAACAATAGCCCATAAGGCACTCCAAAGACACACTTCCATGGGTTAAGAGCGATACAAAATTGTCTACAACGCTCGAAGCACTTTCTTAAGATAACCAACATCCTTTCCCTTACAGTGGCTGCCCCTAGGTCATCAATAAATACTTTCAACTCATCTGGGGAGATGTCACCAAAGGTCTTGTCTGTTGTTCGTTGCCATGATCCAAGTGCATTGCACAAACCAAAGGCCATCACATGGTACACAAAAGTACCAAAGACAGTAATAAAAGTTGTTTTCAACTTGTCTTCCTCTGCAATTTCCATCTGGTTATATCCTACAAAGCAATCCATGAATGAATATATTTCCATACCCGCTAATTGATCCAAAATCTGGTCAATAAACGGCAACGGGTAGTAATCTTTAACTGTCTGCTTATTCAGCTCTCTAAAATCCACACATAATCGGATCTGGTTGTTTTTCTTCTTCCTGATAACAATGGGTGAACACCATTCTATGTGTTGAATAGGGAAAATCAAACCAGCTTTCCTTACCTTCTGTAACTCCTCAAACAGCCCGTCCTTCAATTCAATAGGCATACGCCTTACTTTCTGACGCACAGGACGACTGCCTTCTTTTACAGGAATAGTATGAACAGCTAGGCTGGGAGGAATGCCTCTCAGCTCAACATAACTCCAAGCAAAGATATCGCGGAATTCTTGAATCAAGGACACATAGTCCTCCCTTTCTGCTGAACTGAGCATGGAACCTAATTTAATTGGCCGTGAATCATTCGGTGTACCAAGGTCTAACTCAATCACATCCGCATCTCTTATCCTATCTTGCGGCTCTATCGGCTCATTTAGAGTTATTTGATAGATATCCTCTGTAGTGGACCCCTCTTTAGATTCATCGCTGGATGATGTCTTACTACCAGATGGATTGTCTGTTGTCTCTAATTCAGTAGAAGATAAAGGAGCTCTCTCACTTTGAGGAGACTCAGGATAAGCATCGACTATTACTCGATTAGCACCTCTACCTAGAACCACTCGACCGGCGGGTATATCGACTTGACAGTCTGTTCGTAAGATCCAAGGCCTACCTAGCAAAACCCGGTAGCTAGGACGTCCTACAAATCTGATCACCCTAAAGTCCAAAAAACATTCTACACTTGCAACTATAACATGGACTCTAGTTACACAACCTTCTGGTTGTCTTAGACTATCATCAGCCATTCTCAGAAGGGTGGAACTGTCTTTCTGGATGCCTAGACCCAACCTCTCCATCAATTCTGAACTCATGATATTAACAGAGGATCCGGTGTCTACAATGGCATGTTTCACTAATATTCCATCCACATAAGTTGGAACCCTAGGGCAGTTCTTTTCAACATGGTCGGAACCAATCTTCCCCTACTCATGCTATGGCCAGAGGTTCCACAATATACCCGATACGCAGGATCTTCTTAAAGTCCTTGCGTACTCCTAGAGATAATTTGATCAATTGCAAGAGGTTCACATCTGATTTAACTTCACAGAGAGAACTTGCTAAATCAAAGTCATGATAAGTAGCCAAAGCTCTCTTTTCTCGCTAAACCATCCTCTCTTTTGGTCTTTGGACCGGTTTGGGTGCTTCTTTCTTAGCTCTTACCTTCTTCCTTGGCACTTCCTCATCCTTTTTAGGGTCAACTTTCCTGTCAACCGGCCTTAGCGGTCCCCCTTCCATGCTAGGACTCTGGACTTGCATCCCCTTATCCCCTTGTTTAGGGTTTACCTCGACTGGTTTTGTATTATCATTGTCAACCTCTTTAGCCTTTTGGCCTCTTTTCACGGCTCTTAAGTTAGAGGTTTTAGCATTATTGACTCGCACAACCTCAATAAGGCTAACTCCGTTGCCTTGTGGCAACTCTTCTATAGTTGTTTTTCCCCTCTGTAATATGTGGCAACTCGAAACCCTAGAGGGTAAGGGCATAGGCTTCTTCAATGGTAGCCCCATAAAGAAGTACTTCCCTCCCATGCACCTATCGCATTAGCCCTGTTGAGAAATAAGCCAAAAGTCTAAGGCATAGTCTAAGCCTTATCATATTGTTGTATGTAAAGTGTCCTTAAGTTTGGGGGCATCTATCTTTTGAGGATACCATTTTAGTGTGTGGACTGTTTTTGTTTTTAGATATGGTGGGAGAATATTGAAGAAGAAGAGAATGAAGAAAGCTTGAGCCTCTCCTTGTCAACCACCTTTCGTTGTGCATCCCCATCGAATCTCTTATCTACTTTCATTTGGTATTAGAGCGGGAGTGAAGGATTGACGCGAGGAGTGCGTCGAATCGAGCTCTACATCAGATTGATAGCTTACTGTTCGTCATTAAAAATAGGTACAAATCCCTATCTAAATCACCCGCAACAGGTCTATGGATTGGATGAGCTGCTAAAGCTCGGATTTGGGGGACTAGTGAAGCCCACATTGGATGTATTTGGTAAGTCAAATGAGGCTGGAAATGAGGTATGACAGTAGGACATTGGTAAGGTGATCAGAGAAGCTGTAGAAGTCAAGGTTTGGCGGCAGCATCAACAACTAATATTGGTGCTTCAAATATGCACCATAACTGCGTGTTCGAGAGAGTGTCGATAACTCAGCAGAGGAGACCAGAGAAGCAGACCTAGAGGCTGTAATGTGATGGGATGCTATACCAAGAACACGTAGCAACTGCAATCAGATGAGGTACTATTTCCAAGGGAGCTTGAAAGTTGATTAGCATATCAGGGATATCTGTTTAGAAAGCTCTCTGTAACTACAGTGCAAACTAGGACTGCCATGAAGACAGTATAACTGCTTCATCAAGTTCAGGAGATCGAAAGTCGTAAGGGCTCCACTAAACAATCGGTGTTAAAGGGTGAAGAAGCTACGCTAGATGGTGCTGCTGTGATTCCATCCTGCAACGTATTTGACCAAATCGATTGCCATGAGTATATACCACATACTAATTCATAAAAAATCGGCGCCATGAATGGTCACCGTAGCTCACACTGATTTCCTTCTTTTTGGATAAGGCTTATTAAGCCTTAAACACTAAGGCTTACAATTTAGAATTACCTTATGTTCACATGGACATTGAAAACTGGTTATCCTATGGAGCTGCTTTCACACTGGAAGGAAGGCATAAACTGGTTATTGCCCAAATTGGTTCACAGTCAATCAATTCACACTACAGAAAAGAAGAACTAGTTGGTTTGAAGACTGGAAAAAGGGCAATTTCTATGCAATTTACGGGAGGCTATGTGGAGGCCATTTTTTTGCTCAAAAATTTATGGGAAAATTTTTATAGCTTATGCTTGATATGTATTTCCAGCTTGGCACAAAAATCGATAGAAAAATTGCAGGAAAAATGATCATTTTTAGACCCGTGTTTTTTATGCATTTTGGGTCATATAGACATCGTATGGAATCCGATTTGGATGTTTCTTGCTGGGAACTGAATGTATGACATGTTGGCATCATGGATGGATTTATATAACCATTTTTGGACACATGTATGACAGTCATATTACTGAATACCATTTCTAGACAGATTGTATTATTGTTTTCTTCTGAATTTGCAACAGTCATAATGTCCGACACGGCACAAATCACTCAGATCGTGGGGGACAAATTGACCAAAGACAACTATAGTGTTTGGTCCTACAGGATGGAGAATTTTTTGATGGGTAGAGGTCTATAGGATCTCATAACAGGTGATCATGAATGTCCAGAAGTTCCCAAACATCCAACTGAAGAGCAAAAGAAAGCGTACAAGGATTGGACTGGGAAGAACATGAAGGTTTTGCATTGGATCTCCATATGTATTTTAGAAACATTGATTCCTCATATAAAAAAGGGAAGTACTTGTAAGGAGGCATGGGAAATCATAGAAAAAATGTATGGAATATGTACAGAGGCTCGTAAGATACAACTTAAGCAGAGATTACATGGTGCATGGAGAGGCAATCGCAGTATCAGTGACTATGTGGCAGAAATCAAGCAAATTGCAGAAGACCTTGCATCCATTAATGCACCTGTTGATGATGATGATTTAGTGTCAGTGACATTAAATGGGCTTGAACCAGCTTTTCAATCTTTGGATACCTCTATTTCTGTTAGGGGAGGCTCTATGCTTGACTTTGAGGAGCTTATTGGATTGCTACTTACAGAAGAAATCAAGTTGGGATTGAATGCATCTAGCAGTGGCAAAAAAGCAGGTGGAGATAGTGTTTTCTATCACCAGAGAGGTCGTGGCAGCTCATCTAGAGCTAGAAGCTCTTCACCTGGTCGTAGTAATTATGGTTTTGCTGGTGGAAGAGGAAACTTTGGTCATGGTGACTTCATGCATAGAGGCAGGGGGAGATCTTTCCCTAGAGGTAGAGGACGGTCTAGTCCTTCTTCATAGAGAGATGACACTTGTCATTATTGTGGGCATTTTGGTCACTTTGAGAGGGATTGTTATAAAAAACAGAATGCTATGTCTAGGGGTCGTGGAAGGACCCAATATGGCCACTATGCAAGCACTTATGGTGGTACATGTTATGGACCTAGAGGTGAGTCATCTAGAGGTCATTTATTTGCTATGGAGCATGTGCTTGGGAGCATGACTCATCCTCCTCATGAGAATGACTGGTTTTTGGATTCAGGAGCTATAAACCACATGACTCATCATGCTGAGTGGTTTGATAGCAAGGAGCAAGTGTACAATGATGAATATGTTGCCACTGGTGATGATACTTTACACAAAATTACTCATATTGGTAGTGTGCCACTTGTTACTAAAGATGGGATTGAGAACAAGCTTGGTGATGTACTTTATGTGCCCACTATAACTAAGAACCTAGCATCGGTTGGTCAAATGACAGATCAAGGATTGCAAGTGAGATTCAATAAGTTTGGATGTTTTATTGAAGAGTTCCATAATGGGAGAACTGGCAGGGTGATTGCTCATGGTAGAAAGAAAGGGAGATTGTTTGCTTTGGATGCAGGTACTCCAGTGATTCAAAACTCTATGTATGTTGAGAGAGCACATGGGCAAGATAAGGATGTGGAATTATGGCATAGACGGATTGGTCATGTTAATTTGCAAAGATTGAAGCAAATGCAATCAAAATAGATAGTCCGTGGTCTACCGCATTTAGGATATGTAAATTTTGATCATGTATGTGAGGCTTGTCAATTTGGCAAGCAGTCCAGATTGCCATTTCCAAAGAGGGGGAGAATAAGCAACTATCCTTTGGAAATAATACACTCAGATATTTGGGGCCCATGTCAGAATGTTTCCATGAGTGGAAAATGTAGATTCTATATCACTTTCATTGATGATTTCAGTAGGATGACTTGGGTGTACTTTATGCAGCATAAAAGTGAAGCGTTTGAAAAGTTCTTGGAATTTAAATCTATGGCTGAAAAGCAGTTTGGATGCTACATAAAATGTTTGAGGTCAGATAATGGTGGAGAGTACATGTCATATGAGTTTTGTGACTTCTTGAGAGATCATGGTATCAAAAGGCAATTGACATGCAGGTATACACCTCAACAAAATGGTGTGGCTGAAAGGAAGAATCGGATTATTGCAGAGGTTGCAAGGGCAATGATGAACCAAATGAACATGCCATTGTCATATTGGGCAGAAGCAGTGCATACTGCAGTTCACATTATGAATAGAACACCTACAGCCTTGATTCATAATATGTCACCATATGAGAGAATGTATGCCATGAAACCTACTGTTGCATACTTTAGAGTCTTTGGATGTGTCTGTTATGTTCATGTTCCGGATGATTTGAGGAAGAAGATGGAAAGTAAGGCTGTAAAATGCATTTTCCTTGGATATCTTGATGAGAAGAAGGGATACAAATGCTATGATCCAGTGAGTAAGGAAGTATACATAAGCAGGGATGTCAAATTTAGTGAATATGAATCATGGTACAAGCCCAAAATTGTAGTGGATGTTAATTCCTATGAAAGCAATGATGATAATGGCTATGGAAGGAAAATTTCAGCAAACAGCAAGGCTGAAAATGAGCATGTGGAAGATGCTTCAGGACCTCAAGAGAATGTGGAAAGCAGTGGTAGCTACAGTCCATGGAGTGGTAGATTGAGAAATGCACAAAGGAGTGCAGAAGTTGCAAAAGGTAAGAGACCAATGACTGAAAGTTCAGAAGATGAATCTATAGATGATGAGTATGGCATTCCGCATGTTAAAACACCTGGCACTAGAAGTGCAGGAAAGTATGTGCCACCACATGCTAGATCAGATGAGACACACGGTAGTGCACCTCAATTGAGAAGGTCAGAAAGAGTAAGGTATCCAGTTGATAGATTGACTTATAATGGGTTCATGAAGATGCATTATGCATACATGGTTTCTTATGTACAATATGTGGAACCTACTTGCTTTGAAGAAGCAGTAGAGAGCAAAGAGTGGAGACAAGCAATGGATGAAGAGATGAATGCACTAAGGAAAAACAAGACTTGGGATTTGGTGAAACTACCTTATGGCAAGAAGTCCATTGGATGTAAATGGGTTTACAAGGTCAAATGTAAGTCGGATGGTTCTCTTGAAAGCTATAAAGCAAGGCTAGTTGCAAAAGGATATGCACAAACTTATGGTTTGGACTATGAAGAAACATTCAATCCAGTAGCTAAAATGACGACAATAAGATTAGTAATTGCTTTGGCTTCTATCTATGGTTGGAGGCTTTATCAAATGGATGTGAAAAATGCATTTTTGAATGGCAACTTAGAAGATGAAGTGTACATGGATCAACCAGAGGGCTATGTGGATCCAAAATACCCACATTATGTATGCAGGTTGAAGAAGGCTTTATATGGACTGAAGCAAGCACCAAGAGCATGGTGTGATAGAATCAGCAAATTCTTATGCAGTATGGGATTTCAGCAGAGCAAAGCTGATTATTCACTTTATGTGAGGCATACAGAAGATGGTATGGTTGTTGTGGTCATCTATGTTGATGATCTCATTATTACAGGTACACTTGAGAAGGAGATTACTGAAGTCAAGTATGGGTTACATAAAGAGTTTGATATAAAGGATCTTGGTTTGTTGAGATACTTCTTGGGTGTTGAGGTTATTGATACACCTCATGGTATATGGCTGATACAAAGGCAATATGCATTGGAGATGTTGGAAAAATATGGCATGACAGGATGCAAACCGGTTGATACACCATTGGATCAAAATGCTAAGTTGATGGATGATGGATCTTATGTTGAGGATGTTACTATGTTCAGAAAGATGGTTGGTAGTCTTATCTACTTGACCATTACAAGACCAGACTTGAGTTACGCTATTGGATTGGTAAGTCAGTTTATGCAGAAACCATGCAAATCACATTTGGATGTAGTAAGAAGAGTTCTTAGATATGTGAAAAAGACAGCTGGATTTGGGTTGTTTTATGGAAAAGGAATCAAGCCTACACTGTTTGGATACTCAGATGCAGACTGGGTAGGTAGCTCTATGGATAGAAGATCTACTAGTGGCTATGCATTCTCATTTGGATCAGCCATGGTAAGTTGGAGCAGTAAGAAGCAACCTACAGTTGCTTTATCAAGCACTGAAGCAGAATATAGAGGCATTGCATTGGCAGCATGTGAGCAGACATGGCTGAGATTGATCCTATATGACATGGGGATAGAGATTGATGGTGGAGTTATTATGTATTGTGACAATGTTAGCAGCATTATGTTGGCAAAGAACCCAGTCTATCATGCAAGGACAAAACATATAGAAGTGCACTATCATTTCATTAGAGGAAAAGTCATTGATGGAGAGATTGACTTGGTCCATGTGAAGACCAATGACCAAGTTGCTGATATCTTTACCAAAGCATTAGGTAAAGATCAGTTTGAGTACTTCAAGAGTGCACTTGGAGTCTTATGTGTGAAAGCTCATTCTGAGCTTGAGGGGGAGTGTTGAGAAATAAGCCAAAAGTCTAAGGCATAGTCTAAGCCTTCTCATATTGTTGTATGTAAAGTGTCCTTAAGTTTGGGGGCATCTATCTTTTGAGGATACCATTTTAGTGTGTGGACTATTTTTTTTTGAGATATGGTGGGAGAATATTGAAGAAGAAGAGAATGAAGAAAGCTTGAGCCTCTCCTTGTCAACCACCTTTTGTTGTGCATCCCCATCGAATCTCTCTCCTTGTCAACCACCTTTCGTTGTGCATCCCCATCGAATCTCTTATCTACTTTCAAGCCCCCAATGCCAGCACCCCCTTTCTGCATGTGAGTAGCCACCATCACTAAGATGGATAGTGAGGATGAGGAACTAGTAGTACCAACCTACCTCAACATGACGGTCACTGCTATGCACACATGTACCATCAACGCATTGATTGATGAGGGAGCTAATTTTAATATCTTAACCCATGACCATTGGACCCAAGTTGGCAAACCATCGTTGCAACCCACTAATTCTAGTCTCACCCCTTATGGAGGCCAACCCTACAAACTTTTGGGAAAGTGCAAGGTTGCAGTTTCTATCGAGTCTGAGAGCATACCGATAATTTTCTATGTGTTGCCCAACACTAAGGATGCAGGCACAGAATCACTGTTAGGATGAACTTTCAAGAAGCAAGCTCGTTGCAATGTCGACTATGAGTTGCAACGCATCCAGCTAGCCATGGGTAACGTCCGCATTGTTACTGCTTTCAGCAAGGGCAGTGTTACTCCTTTCATGCCCACAAAGCCACCAGTAGAGAAACCCACCACAAAGCCTTAGGAGGGGGATTGTGACTTTCACAGCCTACCCAACCTTGAGGCCTAGAACCAACACTAAAGCCCATGAATCTTAGTTCAAATGGGTACCTAAACAGGGAGTGCCACCTAGGAATAGAAGCCCACGACCTCGCAAGGCTAACCATTTGCACCCAAAACCTAGGAAGCCAAGGCTGAATCACAAACATTAACTCATAGTCAAGCTGCGATGGATCCCCAATACCTTATTGCAAGCGTAAGGCTATCATGCCTGGATTTGGTTACCTAAAGCCCAAACATCCAAGGGCCCTACTCAAACTCCATCTTCAAGCTTGACCACACAAAAGATCCCATCAGAACCACTCAAACCACAAGAGACTCAAGCCACTAAATCCATGGAACCTCTAAAGCCTAGCTTAACAGGGCATAAGCCAATATCTCGCCCAAAACCGCAAGCTGTTACTAACAAACCGACCACATCTAGTCCCGATGATGCCCCTCCTCAACTCTCAAATGCAATGAGTAGCACGTCAACTGCAGACACAACCATGCCCATCGGAAAATAAGGCCAAACTACAACCTCAGGAGCAAACCAAGCAACAAAAATTAGTTGGCTAACCTCTCTAGCACGGTCAAACCCCAACCACTCGTCGGCTTAGAACGTCTTAGGAGTGGTGCTCAATCCTAACCTTGGCCATAGATTTAGCTGAAAATACTGGGGATGACTTGGTTGCTTGCCTCTAATGCTGGGACATTACTTTCATGACATTGGCTAAAAGCTACGATCAACTAGATCTAGGACTCTTGGAAGAACCTATAGCGACGAAAGTACAAACAATCCCTTGCTCTTGGGAGGAGTCAAAATTCGTATTCGTTAAAGCTTACAAAGCAATTACAGAGTTAATTGCAACCGAGATATCTGAGGAACAAGTAGTCAAACAACATCTCATCACATCATGTAGCAAGAACACGATCATGGCCACAAACCAAAAATTGAGAAGTTGCAACAGCTTGCCAACAACAATTCCCCCTTCTTGCGGAAATGGTACGCTCTAGATTGCAATGGGAGCTAGAAGGATGCCAAATAATGATTAACGCTGAATAGCAATGCACAATCAAAACATCTGAACATGACCCAACCTATGTCGCTCCAACTTCATATAGGGTGTTGACTACTCTTCGTAATCGATCCATGAAAGACCACATTAAAAGACGCCCTTATTTAGATCGCATCCTCACTGAGAAGGAGTTGCACGTTGCTAGCCGAGTGGCCTCTGGTGACTTCTTACTTGATGTCCTAACTTACATTACACATGTGGGCATCCGCCCTTTTCATATGGATGGCTATGATCAATTAGAGCTTCTACTCCTAGCTCATGCGAAAGTAAAACACCAAGATTGTGTGCTAAAGGCCCTTCATCCTCTAACCCTTTCATCCTGGGAAGGATTCTTTTCATTGCAAAAGGGGAAGGGGTAAAGTGAATCAAACCAAACACATAAAGAAAAAAATAAAGGAAAAGCACACATTACAAGGGTAAAATGCAACAATGTGTGATTAATAAAAAGTTCAATAAAAGTTAAAATCAATAGACTACTGGGAGGAAAAAGTCTACTTCTGCACACAAGCATTTCAGTTCAACAAGCATGTAATCATTTCCTACTACTTGTAATTATTCTAAAAACTACTAATGGTGAATATGGCTTCATGACAGGCATCCATCATGGCAGGCCAAGAAAAGACTAGAAATTTGCATTTTCCAAAGGAAGAACAAGCAAAATATGGACTTTTGGTGGAAACGCGAGCCTTCAACCAATTTAAATTTGAGCATATCTTCAACCTAGAAGACATGGACATTGAAGAACAAGCAGTGAGGTAGATCATCGAGCAATGCAATCTGCAAAAATATGTGGAAGTAGTGAGCCAGGTGGTGGACTACTTCCACTGTGCAGAGTTCCTAAGGACTTTCCACAGAAACCGTGACACTATAACTGTGCATGAGGGAGAGGAAACTTGCCAAGTGCAAATTGAAAAGGAATTGGGCCTCGCAAACAAAGTAGAAAGGAAGTCAAAAAGAGACGTATATGCCTTACTAGGGATGGACAAGGAAAAAGTCCACACTAATGACGGCATCACCTTGGCAGATATTCCTGATCCTAAAATCCAACTCCAATCCAAGATGGTACATGAGCTATTTTCTAGCCAAACATAGAACTCCATAATGAGCTGCATCAATGTCCCCCTGCTAGAGAGTGTCGCAGCAAGGTTGCTGGATGAGGTCAACCTTAACAGGTTTGTGAGGAAGACCATTGAGACCTCAACAACAAAAGCCTTGGCAACAAGAGGGTAACCTATTGGAGGAGAATCTCCTACCACCAAGGCTAAAAGGAAAGCTTCATCTTCAAAGCTTGCAACCATCGGATTCAGTGGGGTCCTCACCGCGATCATTAGGAAAGCCTTGGAAAAAGAGCAGGAAGAATGAGAATAAGGGGTGGACAAAACACCAAGCAGGTCACCACCCCACCAGGAACAGGAGGCACAATCCAACAAAAGGACACTGAGTGAAGAAGAAGAGGGCAAGGAACAAGAAGAGAAAACTAGCTGGGGAGAGGCTAGGAAGACAAAGAAGAAAATTGCATAAGAACAACAGGAGGAGAAGAGGAGAAAACAAGAAAATGAGGACTTGCAAAAGGTCCACAAGGAGTCCAAAAGGGCCGAAGAGGAGAGGAAGAAAAAGCAGGAAGAGGAGGGGGGGAAGCTGAGGAGAAAAGAGGAGGAAGACATGGCCCTGGCCATGCGCAAGTCCATTGAGCATCAGTCCAAGTACGATAAGACGGAACCTGTGAGCCCCATCAGAAAGGAAGAGCCGAGCTCAAGTGCCTATGTGCCTGAGTTTGTGCCACCTACAGTGCAAGAAGGCAAGGGTAAGGCTCTGATCACCCTCATCCCTACCCTCCTGACACCCGCTACCACTGTTGCCATCTCCACTCCCAGTTCTACAACCCAGGTGGACGCTAAAAACCTAATGGCTTGGGTCCAGTACTTTTTGAATAAAGAAATGGGCCAAGGAGCAAGAGAAGGAACCCCCTTGGTAGGAGCCAAAAGGTTGCGGCAGACGCCGAGTTGAGGCAAGTTGAGGCAAGACCCTAAGAAGAAAAAGGTGGTAGGCTCTACAACCTTTGTCCCTGCAACAAAGAGGTCGCCTGAAGAATATGATGAGTACGTCAAGGAGCTCCTCTCTCAATTAAAAAATGCCAAGGAGGAGAAGAGATCCGCGGTAGTAGAGCTGGAAGCTGAAAAGGAGGCCATGATTGCATTCCAGTTGGAGAGAACACACCAAATGGCCATGGCCCAAAGGGAAGTAAATGAGCTGAAAGAGCAACTACAAGCTAAGGAGAAGGCAGAAGATGAATGGCAGGTGCACTTGAATGAAGAAACTGAGGCCGCACGACACCTATAGCAGCACAATGAAGAGATTGTGGCACTCTACAAAAATCTACAAGCTCAAATGGAGAAAATTACTAAAGCCACAAAAGATCTAGAGGATCTAAGGGAGAAAAGAGCTGTAGGTATGAAAGAGAGGTGGAGAGATTAACCAAGAGGCTACCTTGGCACAGAAGGAGTAGCAAAATCTAAGGGCAGAAATGGAAGATCAAGAATAAAGGCTAACAATGCTAGCCTAGAGGTAGGGGGAAAGTCTCGAAGACATGAACAAGATGGTGGAAGAATGGGCCAATCAAAATGAAAAAAGGGTTAAAGCCTTGGCACGTTGCCTCGCTTAAGCCAAAAAAGAAAAGATACTTGCCAAAAGTAGAGCGGAGGCCGCCCAAGTGAGCTTCCACACCCAACAATGCGCCTTCCTAAAACCCTATTGGATGTCACCTAGGTAGAGGAGGGAGAGTCCATGGAGGGAATGAAAAAGAAACTTGAAATGGCTCATAGGGCACTGAAGGCCAGACTCCATATGCCGCCACAACCTAGTGGAGCTGGCCCAAGCTTGAATGAACAATCCATTATCTCCTATTGGCAGGCCTAACCTCATAGGAAGTGGACGCACTCAGGTTCCTCGAAGAGGAGCAACAAGAGCCAAGCCGACAGAGGGAGGTGGACATGAACTTTGAAATGGGACCACATGAAGAAGAGATTGTCTCACCACCTCCTTCCCTGAGGCCTGAAGAGCAACAACACGTAGACACCTCCGCAGAAAGAAAGGCGGCATTGAGAGAAAGAAGGAAGAAAATGGTGGCAAGGAGAAAATGGAATGCCAGGGGAGTGAAGGCACCCCAAGCACCTATCCCACCATGTGCGGACAACACCCCAACAAGGTGGTGGAGGAGGTAATTAACGTCACAAGCAGGCTCAGGCAAAGATGGTTGGAGGAGAGAGAGCAGAACCCCACATTATGGGCCACAAGACGTCAAATTTTGGCAAAATTAAGTTTTTGAAGTACCACGATCTATGGCCGGCTATGAATGCCAACCTAGATGGAGAAGAAGGGTCTGTGACACCAACCTAGACACTTGGATGGCCTTTTGCAACACTCAACTCTTCGAGCGGAACATGCCAACCTTTATGCCCTACCCTCGAAGGGTGGGAGTGGATTTCGACTCTAGTGTCCATGGCCATTATGACTTCCATGTAATCTATAATCCTCATTGTACTACATATGAAGATGCCCTCATCTTCACGTTAGAGAACTTGTATGATACTCTAATCCAATTCACTAATGAATTCTCTTCATGCCTTCACCCCACCTTTTTTACCACTTGTAATTACCTTAGATTGCTTAGGATACTCCTTAGACAAGACCCCACCCTGTAGGAGTGCAGCCTCATAGTGCTCCATTTTGATCTTAACGCTATAGATAGTTGCATGATGGATCGGCTAATGCTATGAGCCACTTTATTGCCTTCATTTTGCTTAGCTCTACTAGAGGACATGAATAATAGCCACTTCACTTGCTACAATCATCCATTCCTCTCCACCACTACCCTTCAAGTCCGCCTAAACCTCAAGGGGTATCTCCAAAGTCGTCGATTCCTTAGTAAATCTATTAAGTCCCCCTTCTCCACCTCACTTTGATGACAAGGATTCACTTCTATCACAACTATGTAACTTTTGGCCAAAAAAAAAAAGCATTGATCACAGCCACTGCATCTAGGGGTCCTCAACTTAGGAGTGTCCGGTGACTTCAGTTAGTTGGCTCCGCCCCTAACCCCCCTAGCCTTATTTTGATCCCCCACGTCCCGCTTAGGGCAACAAGGCAAAGATAATATAGTAGTTGATTCTCTTTCAAGGATGTGGGCATGCAAGGTTTCAGCTATGGCTAGCTACATAGTGATTGGATTGAAGAGATATAGGAGGCCTACCTTTTGGATGATGAGCTTAGCCATATTTTTTAGATATCAAAAAAAGGCTTAATAGAGTAAAACTCACATTTTCAACTTAAGAATGGCCTCATCTAGCTTAGTGGTAGGATTTTTATCCCCTCTGCTTCTCCCTTTAGGTTGAAAATTATAGAGGAGTTGCATTTTTTGCCTATGATTGGACATTTTGGAGTATTTAAGACCTATGATAAAATCAACAAAAGCTTTTACTAGAAAGGATTGTGGAAAGATCTGAAGGGTTATATCATGAAGTATATGCATTGCCACTAACCATTGCATTTTTGTGAAGGAAAATGGATGCATATAACAATAGATTTTATTATTGGCTTACCTATAACCAAAAAGGGATGGAATAGTATAGATATAGTGGTGGATAGACTCATTAAGGCAACCCATGTTAGGCCTATGCCTCACAAGTAGCTATTGGAGCATGCATTTAGACTACATGGTTTACTGCAAGTGATGTGCATGATAGGGATATGAAGTTTATGAGTAAATTTTGGCAAGCGGTATTTAGCTCTATGGGTACTAAGTTCGCTCCTTCTACAACCTATCCTCTATAGAATGATGGCCAAATAGAAAAGGGAAATAAGCGGGTAGAGACTTACCTTTGCCATTTTTTCATGATGTGTAGCATGTGTAGGATTCCTAGTTACTTTTGGCTTAGTTTTCTTATAATAACTCTATCCATGCTAGTATTGGGATTTTATCATTTGAGGCTATGCATGGTTACAAAGTGCCCTTACCCATTTTCATTTTCCATGACAAGATAAACCCTCATGGAAAAAAGAAATTGGAAAGAATACAAATCCTTCTTCAATCAATAGTGTAAGATGAATCTTAGAAAATCCCAAGACCAAATGAAAATATATGCTAATGAGAAGAGGCACCCTTTTGGAGTTAGT
The DNA here is from genome assembly GCF_053477565.2 of Lygodium microphyllum. NCBI lineage: Eukaryota > Viridiplantae > Streptophyta > Polypodiopsida > Schizaeales > Lygodiaceae > Lygodium > Lygodium microphyllum. Next base: position 809,370 of record NC_141162.1, read on the forward strand.
TTTGCTTAAAGTATCCAAGTCTCATTACTCTACATTGAAGGATGGTTCCAATAACAAACTTGCTCGCGAGTTCAATGGACCTTACAAGATCTCTAAGAGTATTGGTGACTTGGCATATAGATTGAAACTGCTCTCTTTCACTAGGATTCATAATGTATTTCATGCAATTCATCTCAAACCATTTTATGGCACCCATGTGCATACAATTGATGAGCTACCTCCTATTGATTATGAAAAATGTCTTATTCAATACATCCTTGAGGAGATCATAAGACAATACAAGAAGAAGCTTCCCTCAATCTATCATTGAATACTTGATCAAATGGAGAGGTTTACCACTAGAAAAAGCTTCTTGGAGGCTTGATTCTATTTTGGATGAGTTTTCATGCTTATGGGGGGACACATTAGTGGTTGGTTGAAGCGTAGCTACAAATGAGCCAATTATGGTGCAAACAGGGCCTAGACATCAATCTATTTTAGAATAGTTTTTACTTTTCCTAATTTTCATAAGAATACTACATATATAGGGTCAAAGAACTCTTTGTAAACTATATTTCAACATGTGGCACGCCCCATTTGGATTATTTTATCAAGTTTTATCGTAGTTTTTATTCAATAGGGCCTATTCTTTCAACAATGAAGGGGAACTACGGAGCTCTACCCTGAGACCTACAGACCGCTTATTGATCAAGCGTTTCAATCCGAGCGGCCATGGCTACCTCTCACATAGACGTGCAATGCCTACCTTACGGGTGTAGTGAGCTTACCTTGATGCTCGATCGAGTTCCCTTCTCTCTCTTGCACTCCGATAGCTCCACGATCCTTGTGGCAGGCTCAAGCAACCTCAAGCCCTCTCCATCAAGCTCTATCCTCCATAGCTGCGTGAGAAAAGAGAAGAGAAGAGAAGAAGAGAAAATGAAGAGAGAAGTTGGGGAGCTTCTTCTCCATGATGCCTCACTCTCACACACTCACTCCCTTACTCCCTCACACTCCCTCAATCCCTCACTCAAGCACAAGCGAGAAGGCAAGAAACAAGAGAACAAGAAGAAGAAGCTTTGGCCACACACAAGAATGAGCTTCTCATTCACTTTTCAACTTTATATACAAAACCCTATATCCCTTTTTGGGCAGTCATCCCCTTATCCCCTTTTTTACATGGCTAGCCGTGGCCTAGGCCATTTTTCCCATTGTCCTTCTATCTTCCTAGCTTCCTTTCCACCACCCGTCTACATTTACAAATTGCACGGGTGAGAGCCGCCCGGCGCTCCTTAAATTAAATCATGATACGCTTGTGCTCTTTTACAAAAGTATTAACTTGCGCTTTTCCTTGTGTGCCTTTTTCCCTTATTTGGGACTTTTCTGCACTTCTTGTGTTTCTAGATTTTTCTTGGCGCGCCTTTGTCTTCCGCTTTAGCTTTTCTAGATTTTCTACCTTGTTCATCTAACGGTTAACAAACAAGCTATCTATTCATTTCTCTAAAAAGATTCTATTTTCTTCATTTATTTTCCATAATTTGTATAGCTGAACTCTATTCTATCCATCCTTTTCAGCCATTGTAATCTTGTTTTGTGGGCAAAAACCTTTGGGAAGGGATGGATTGTAAGAAGCTAGGAAGACCATATTATTTGAGAAAGAGTTTATTAGTAATATCGTGTCACATTGACACAAGTATAAAATATGTGAGATATTATTATTTTCATCGCTTTTGTAAATAATACAATTATTCTCTCATCTCACCTTCTTGTTCTATCTTTTATGGCTTTCCTATCTTCTCTCCTACCTTTCTAAAGAAGCTAGGAAGACCATATTATTTGAGAGAGATTTTAAAAATAATACATTGTCATATTGACATAGGTATAAAAGGTGTGAGACATGTAATTTTTATCACTTTTGCAAATAATACAATTATCTCTTTCATCTCACATTCTTGTTCCAACTTGCATGGCTTCTCTCTCTTCTCTCCTACTTTTCCAGTCTTTCTCTCTCCATACTCATTTGCTCTCCTCTTTTCTCTCTCTTTTGCACTCATTTCTCTTACCTCTTAGTCCTCTTCTTGAAATTTCTTTGCATCAATAAGTTTGTGCCATGTCAAAGAGGATCAAGGCATGTAGATCAATATATAAATTACATTTTTACGGATGTGGTCATTTTCCACAAGAAGTACTTGCCTAGCTGGAATGATATGAAGATTGGAGCATAGAAAATTTCACACCATTCCATATAATGCTTGCAATTTCCAACATGGGAAAGGTGGTGCTTGTGAAATGCCAATATATTGACCCACTTCTCCTACTTGAAGTGTTGAAGAAAAAGTGTATAATATTTGAATTAAAAAAGAGCTATTATTTATTTCTAAAGTCTCCTCATCTCTTCCCTTAATAAAAATAAAGAAATATTGACTTTCTTCATTTTCATGATATCATTGTAAATGCATTTTATATCAATCACTATTAGCTAAGCATATTGTATCTTTTTTGTCAATACAATTTACTTTGCTTTATCTTAATAATTCCAAATTTGCTAAATAAACATGTGGTACACATACATGTGATGGTAACTAACATATAATTATGTACAATAATGTGATGTTTATTTACAAGCGATAACACATGGTATGTTTTCATGCAATAGCATAACGTAAGTTAGTTGTATGCATGGTACATTTAGTTATCACAACCCTAAATTAATTAGATAGATATATGTGTGTTACTTGTTTACATGACAATGTACCTAAATCTATATGCATTGCATCCAATATGATTATGCATAATAAGCTTTAGTACAATAATGTGTTGTGCATGCACACATTAGCGTAAATTCAATTTCTTAAACACGTGTATTAATAGTAGCATATGAAAATTAAAGAAACACAATAATTAAATTTACTCAAACTAAAGGCAATGAATACACAAATATGCACTACATGTATATATATATATACACCATTGATAATTTTGTAAAAGTGGCTTTCACCAACATGGCCATACACAACAAAACCTCATGCTTGAGTATCATAAGAATGCTTGAATTTTTATGTATCCACACATGTTCATGAGCTTGACAATAGAGCTATGGAGGATGGTATCATAAAGTGCTCATGATTGTGTGTGTGGGGGGAGAAAATAGAGAAAGGTACAAGCTAGATGCAAAATAGAGTTATATTCATATTGATAGAAAATATTAAGAGTCTAAGATGAAATTACAATGTGGGATAAAGCCTCTTTTATAGGCATAGGCAAGTGGATTTGACCTTGTATCATAGATGACTCCATAATCACATGGAGGTCCAACTTGGGTGTAATTGTAATAGTCATATATGTCCAAACGCATCTCCCATTTTTTATAAAGTAGGAGATGATTCACATGAGCCTAGTTGAAGACCCTATATTCCAATAGCCTCCCTAGCTCAAAACAAATTACAAAACATAATTAGGTAGACTCACAATCACTCCCAAAATAAACACAATACAAAATAGAACATAAAAAATTGAAGGAATAATAGGTTCTCTCCTCCAATTAGAATTTCACAAAAAAGGTAGACATTTGGTGTATATGGAGTATCTTTCTTTCCTTCCTCACCCAGGAATATGAAAACAAACATAAACATAGAGACGAACATAAATAGAGAGACATACAAAAGTGGAGGGAGATGCCTAAATCATAAGCCTATCTTTTACAAATAAAATTTTAGGTCTAATATATTCTTCCATAACTCATGAGAACTAGAAAGTCATTTGCCATATTATTTTGACATAGTTGGTAGGTTTGTCATAAAAGCTTGATGTTTGACATTCAAAGTCTTGGTGATACAAACGTCTTATTCTTCATTGCTCTTTATGGAAAAAAATAATGTCCTTGTAAGAGACACATCAAGAGCAACTCAAGGCACAATGCATTAGAGCCGAGGGGGCTCTGAGGAGTGAAGAGTACGTGAGAGGCAAGGGGCTTCAATAGCAAAGAGAAGAAATGGCATTTGCTACACCAGGTAATGATGTTAGCATATCATGTGGTGGTGGTGGTGTACTACCTACAATTCAAACATTGAGGACTTATCCACCAACCTTTAGTGAAGGTAAGTTAGATGGTACACACTACACTTTGTGGAAGTTTAAAATTACAACTATCCTTGATTCTTATGAGCTTCTGGAGATGATATTGGGGACTCACCCAGAATCACAACTCACCCCCGACCCATCAAATTCAAGTGTTATGATTCCTCCAAATCGAGATCTTCTGCAAGCTTGAAAATGAAGGAATGCATATGTATTGTGTCCCTTAGTTACAAGCTATTTTGATAGTGTTTTGACTTTGATTCAACATACAACCAAGGCATCAGAGTGAGGAGTTAGTACTACAAAATATGAAACCAATTAGAACTTGGAGAATCAATTAGCAACAAAGAATTTTGTTGAAGGAGAGACAGCTAAAGCATTCATCACTCAAATTAGGAATTTGCATGACTAGATGGCTAGTGTTGGGATACAAAAGACTAGTAAGAAACTAGCTCAGAGGTATCTTTGGATTTGTCCACCAAAGTATGATCTGATGCCCTAAATAAATACTCAAGTGAGGACCAAGCTTTGACATTAAGGAATTTTGTGCACTACTAATGGAGAAGGAGTTGCGGCTTAAAGCCCGAGAAGGTAGTAGTAGTGGAGATGCTGCACTCTCCACCAATGTGAAAGACAAAGGTGGTTCCTCTACCAATGATAACAAGAAGAAAAATGGTGGTAAAAAAAAGTTTCAAGGAGAATGCTTCTACTGTAAGAAGAGAGGACATGCAATTGCAGATTATCATGTCAAGAAGAAAGACAAAAAGAATGGCACCATGAAGACTAAAGGGAAGGAGACAACCAACATAGTTTTATTCATGGCAACCATTGAGGAAGGGTGTTCCTCAGCATAAGAAATATCTACCATTGACTCATGGGTATTGGATAGTGGCACCTCCCACTAATAAGAAATGTCTGTATAGTTCTATGAAGCCTCTACAAGAATCCATCACTGTGATGGTTGGGAATGATGCAAAATGCCTTAGTGAGGGCACATACACTATTTCTTTTTTTGCTATAAATGGTGAACTCAAAAATCTTTCAAATGTGTTGTATGTTCCAAAGATTAAGAGAAATCTAATACCATTTGCTTCTATAATTGACCTTGGTCACCATGAGGTTAGGTTTATCAAGACAGATGCAAGAACTATTGATAGTGCTAGCAAAGTTGTCGACAAAGGGGAAAGAAGGAACAACTTGTATGAGCTAAGTGCTGTTGAGATGGCAAGCTCAACACGTGCGGACATTGATGATGGACCGCCTGGCTAGATGAGTCCGCACGTCTACACTTAGCATGTTGGTAGTCATTATGATACTCACATGGCCACTGACTTATCACTTATTATATTTATTTTGTTACACCTACCTACAGCTGGCAAAGATATAACGCCAGTCGATCAGTGTAGCCAGTTATGCACTGTTTGACTTAGAAGGCCACTTTCCTTTATATTGTATCTTATCTATACTTTATGTACATTGTATAGTGTGTGGAAGAAGAAGAAGAAACCAACAAGAAAAAATTTTGGCATCCATCTCTCTTCTTGTGTTCTTGAGTGAGCTTCCTCTTGTGTATACAAATTTTGTTTGGCACAGTAGCAAAGCACATCCCCCCATCACACAATTCTTGACATGGTATCAGAGCCGCGCCATTGAGAGATGCTGATTTTGAAGGCTGAAGTGAAGGAGAAGAAGCAAGGTTTGAGCAAGCAAGTAATGGGTAAGAAGCTCTCCCATTCTTCCACTCTCTCTCTTGGATAGTGCCTGTGGAGGCACCAGAAGCAGGGTCGAGCAAAAATCTCAGATTGCTGTGAGATTTGGTGTGTGAGCAGATATCACTGTATATTTTGCAAAGAGGCCCTTTAGGGCTTTCCCATAGTTATTATGGGCGTCTAAGGCACACAGTTGCAAAGTACACTATGATTTCGGTTGTATTGACTGAAAGTGGGTGCACAAGTTACAGATTGCGAAATTGTAATTTTTGAGGTGTTTGCAGAAAGCAAACATAAGGTTTATTGGCATATAGGAAACGTTTTAAATAAAGAGGATGGTAGCATGAGCATATGGCTCGATGCCTCCTTTCAACGCAGTACACACTAGTGAAATTCATGGAAAGAATGCTTTATGCACCATGCACGATGCTGATTTTTCTTTTGTCTGAGCACATAGCCATACACGATTTGCATTAAGCATAATAATTAAAAAGTATCAGAAAAACCTCCTGGATGCATGGCCATGAGCATGAGGTCCGGCTAGTGCCATAGCTAGTGCCGGCCCATTTCAGGTCCCATCAGTGGTGCGTCTATCGGGAGCTGCCGATAAGTGGCGGTTTTCGAATCTTAGTCTCATAAGGGACCTGTTAGCTTTATTCTATTGGTCAATAGCCGCCTTGAAGCGGTGGATATCAAATTAGTGTTATAAAAACCTTGGTCATTAGTATGACGGTCAATCCAAGAAATCCCCAACACCGAAAGGATTCTTTGTCTATCTTGAACAGTCTAGTGGGATCTTTAAAACGTCGGGTGATTGACTATTTTACCATTTTCCCTGAAAGTGATACCATGCTTGAGTTTGGGTCACTATGGGAAAATACCCATGGAGCTACCTCTAAGATTAACAGCCCATGGAGATTAGAGAAAAGACTGTGGCAATGATGGTTAATGTGCACATAGGAGGACATGATGATTATGATCTAAAGATACATCCGATGCTAGTGCCCGACGTAGTTGGGTACCATAGTGTGATTGCCAAGATCCATAAAGCATTGGATGATGTCCATGTGTGTGGAAAACCATTGTTAGTAAGGAAAACTTCATTAGGACCTATCCTAAGTTCTAGCAAAGTGGTGGCAGATGAGAATAGGTTTACTAGAACACCACTAGCAGATGATGGGATAGATTCCCTATTGCATAGTGTTGGACTCCCTAAACCACTTTGTGAGTTAGCGGAAAGGGAAATTCATGGAATTAGTGACTCTTCCACACCAGTAAAGGTGGAAATGGAAGAGATTAAAGACCCTAACACACTGGTATTAGGTCATGATGAATATGAAGATTTTAATGACCCGGTGTTGATCCCAAAAGGAAGCACTAAATGTCCTCCTCTTTATAGGGATCTCCCAGTGTTTTATGGGCTGCCAAATGAGGATCCGATGATTCATTTAAGAGAATATGACCTAACTTGCATTGCAAGTGGGTTCGACGATATCCATCGGATGCTCGTATTCCCAAGTACCCTGAAGGGAGAGGCAAGGAAATGGTACTGGAGCCTCCCAAGAGGGTCGATCAAATCATTTGAGGAGTCTTGTGATAGATTTCTAGATGAGTAGGAAAAGAAGCTCCCTATGATTTAGGTCTTAGGGCACCTTATGAAGTTTAGACAGGAGTCTTATCTTTCTGTTAAAGAGTATGCTAGAGCCTTTGATAGTACTCTTAGGCTTTGGCCAAGAAGAGCCAGTGCACTACCAGATGATGTGCTATGTGAGCTCTTTCTGAATGGCTTAGAGATTAATACGCAATCCAAGTGGAACTGCGGAATCCTAAGTTGTTAAGGAAAGCAAAACTGCATGCCATTGATTATGAGGGTCATATTCAGAGATGTTGGGAAAACTTTTGGAGTTTTCCCTGCTCAGTACAAGTGCATCCTAGCTTCCAATCATTTTTGCAAGAAGATAGCTCACTTGTTGATACCAAGACAGCCTATGAGGGGAACCTTGGTGGCCAAAATCTCAAAGCAGAAAATGGCCATCCTATGAGTAGTAATGACATGCCTCTCAGTGAACAGGTGCCAAGCCATCTAAGTCCCATTAGGGCTTGCAACACTTCCACGAAAGGTAGTTGTGATGGCAATATGGATCAAACCAATGGGTCTATGAGTGTTGATAATCATTCTGTGTGTGGTTCTAATTTTGTTGCTAGTAAAGCTTTTGAGAGACCTTTATCGTCTCCAAGTGAATCATGCTTCCGAGTGGATGTTGTTCCCTTTAGTGAAAGCATGGTCCCTACGAGTAACAAGTCGCAGTATGGATGTAAACAAGTAAAGACATCTTTTGTAAAGAGGATGCAAAATGCTAAAAGTCCACCTGTGCTTCACAAAGGTCATAAGGATGTGAGGCCATTTGGCCATAGGGATAAGTTTGCATTGAGCTCATTAGACCAATGCAGCAAATTGAGGGAATGCAAGAATATTAAGGGAAATGTGAGATGGATTTGGAGACCCAAAATCTCCAAAAGTATGGCAGGAGTGTCGGATGCAAGGCCAAGGATCCCATCTGGATATATTCTATTGAACCCCCAAGAGGATAAGACTGGATATACATCTGACAATATACACTGCCTTGGGATACACCCATGTGATGTGCCTAGGCTTGAAGCTAAAACGAGGTTTGGGTCGCAGCACTGATTTATGTGAAAACCCAAATAGAGGAGTTCGAATGAGTACAAAGCTATGATTCTTTCTCCCAAAGGAGCCACTCAGCCGCTTGAACGACCAGTTTATTCGGATGACAATAAATGTGGGACATGCGAGCCCACTGAGGCCGTTCATTCAGCTCATAATGCCCAAGAAGGGATTGGCCTTATTGATGAGTTATTTGTGGAAAGGCTTGGACTTGTATCTCTATTTTTTTTAAAAAAAAAGACAAAAAACACAAGATCAAGCTTTTAGCTAACTTGCATGAGTAGCATGGGGCTAGTCGACCTATTATATGCTATCCTTGGCACCCTGGGTACTCTAATAGGGTGTGATGTATATGCCAAGGATATCAGTATTACGTGGACTAAAATGAACTATCTAGTTTTCAGCTAGGAAGGCTAGCTGCTTTGGATATTACGTCCAGATTTCGTTAGGCCAAGAGGGCCAGTTGTCTGTTTAGTACAAGAGCGGTTAATGATTTCTTGTTTTAGTTCTGTGCTGGACAGGTTCGAAGAAGAGCTTGGAAGGAGCCTTTCGTTACATGGAAGCTTCTTGTGGCCCTATCCAGGTGATATCTCTCCTTTACAAGTACCATGTTTTTATGCTATATGTGTTTGTGTACTTGTAGGGGATTTTCTTTTCTTGTTGGGGACCGGTGTCCAAGGCATGAAGTCCCAGGTTTAGGTTGAGTATGATTGAGAGAGGCCTGAGTAGTCGTTGCCTCCTGTAAAGACATTGTCAGATATTAAAAGACCTATTTTAGAAGGTAGTCCTAGTGACCCTATTTTGCTAGCCTGCTAGGCAGCCGTTCTAGGAGTTCTTGTTAGTTGTGAGGCAGTTAGAGAAGTTTGCTAGAAGAAAAATAATGATGATGAAAAGAAACCCTGAATATCTTAAAAATCCCTAAATATATACAAAGGTGTGTAAAAAGGGGTTCTAACCCCTATCAAAAAATAGAAAAGAAAGGAAAATTTATAAACAGTTGATCATCGCCTAGTGAAGGCTTGGTAGGTTCCTGGGGACGAGTCAGACCCGGGGCCGATGCCTTGTCTTCCTAGGGGTGGCGTCTTGCTGGAAAAGAAGAAATTAAGGAAGGTTGGAGCGAAAATAAAAGTGAGCGTCAAAAAAGGATTAAGTGTCGCCTTGCAAGGGCTTGGTAGGTTCTTGGGTACTGAGACAGGACTTGAGGCCGATGCCCTGTTCTCCTTGGGTCACTACGCTCAGCTCCCTCCTTTTTACATGCCTGGGTATGGAAAATAAAAACCCCAAAGAAGAACCAATGTGCTTAAAGAAAATACTTCTTGATCAGGCTATAGGAGTCCTCGCCTAGTCGGAGCTCCTGGTTGTGTTGTCCTTAGTTAGGTAGGTAGTTCAGACCACCACTTAGGGCAACCTCTTTGATAGTTCTTTTTAGTTTGGCCATGTTGGAGCAGTTGGTTAGTGACTAGATTCAGGCTTTCTATCAGATTATGCTAGGCCTACTCCTTGTGGATGTCATGCCTTGGTTTTGTCAGGGGGTAGGGTGAGCATTGTGCTGTGTTTTAGTATGTATCTATTTTGTATCAGCTTGATGCTTCCTTTGGTTGTTTTGTGCAGATTTGTTGTGGGATTCGACGGGCTGAGTCACCCTATCCCGTGGTCTCCAATGAGAGTGGAGTTTTGAGCTCGGAATGTGCCTAAAATTTGCCAAAAAAACCAAAATTTAGGGAAAAAATATTCAACATCGAAGGCGGCGGCTCCAGCTAGGACGATTTTAAGCGTCAAGTGCTTTAAAGGCGCTCGAGCAACACTTGTTTATTTTTGATAATTTTTTAGACTACCGTGCGGGTTGTCAGGAGTTGCCAGCCGATGCGGGATGTCAAGCCGGACGCGCAAAAATTTACAGCACTCGATTTGGAGCCCGGACGGGGAAATGGCCATAAATGGGGCAAGATATGAAAAGGTGGACATTGGAGAAGACCAAAAGGGGTGCCCCCCCCCCCCCCCCCTTCAAATTTTTTATCAAGAAGCATGAAAAAACGTGGACAGAGAATGAGGGATGAAGGCGCCATCTTCACGTCCCATTTTTGCGCCTCCATGGATGGAGATGGAGATGGAGATGGTAGGTTGTGAGTACCCCATACAACCTGATTTTCTCCCTCTTGGCTGATCTTATCGCCTGTCTTTGCCCGTACAATGGTGGCCTAAATGAAGAGAGCCAATTCTAGTCTTTCTCTCTCCTCCCTCTCTCTCCCTTAAGGGGTTGTTCTTGTGTGGATGAAGACAATGAAGAATGGTGGAGGAAATCTTGTCCGGATGAGACCGGATTGCTTCCGGATGGATGAAGATATGAAGAGTGCTATTCTTGAAGATGCTGAGCATCAAATGCATGCTGGAAATCAGTCCCGTAATCAAGACCAAGAAATCGAGACCTGAAAATAAGCGGTAATGCTATTTTTACAAAGAAAAATGATCTTTTTATGCTATTTGCTTCATGAAACCTTGTTCATATGGGATGAAAGTTCATTATGATATTGTTTGCCATGAGTTTCAATTGTTTGCAATCTGAAAATCAGAAAATATAAGGCTACATGGTCGAAATTAGTGTTAAAACCCGTAAAACAAGCGTTTTAAGGGTAAAATTACATTTTTTGCTATATAAATTAGAAATATGATATATCACACCAACTAAATCTGAGTTTTTGCTGTCAATGAACCTAAGGGCCATAGCCCACAATCAATTTTCATTTTCAGTCATTATTTATTAAAGAAAAATAGGGAAAAATGCCTAAAAATGAAAAAAATGAGTTTAAAATTAGGAAAAAATAGGAAATGGGCTGAGGAAAATTAGGAAAAATTATATCTATGTTTGTGCAATGTATAAAGATGGAAAAGCATGAGGTTGACCTCGGTTTGTCCCTTTTTCTATGTTTTGTGTGTATTTATCGTTCTTTTAGAAGGGAGAAATGCATAGAAACCCTATCTAACCGAGTAATGATGCAAAATGCTAAGAGTTAGTTGAAAAGGGGCTGAAACACTAAAAGATAAAGAAAAGATTTGATTTATGCATTGCACTTGGCATTTAGGAAACATTTTAAATAAAGAGGATGGTAGCATGAGCATATGGCTCGGTGCCTCCTTTCAACGCAGTACGCACTAGTGAAATTCATGGAAAGAATACTTTATGCACCATGCATGATGCTGATTTTTCTTTTGTCTGAGCACATAGCCATACACGATTTTCATTAAGCATAATAATTAAAATGTATTAGAAAAACCTCCTAGATGCATGGCACCTGTCTTCCTTAGGTTGTGACCAACGATGAGCGTGAGAAGATGTCCTAAGCTGTAGGTTAGTCGTTGGGTCCTAAGGGAAAATTGTAGTGAGGAATGGTACATCCTTGAACGTAAAATATTGGTACCTTCAGAGGAGTTTATTCTCATTTGTGTTATATGTTTAGCAGCACATCAAAGGGCCAATCCCTGTGATGTAGGAGAGCTACAGTGGGGCTCCGACTATTAGTCGGTGGAGTGCCTCCCTATGTGCGTGTGACGAGGTGTTATGCCTATGTACTTTGGGATCTTCCTCTGAGGAGTTTAAGAGAAACGTTGGACTATAAACTATAAATGCATGAATTAAGCTTTAGGGCAGTTTGTCCTTCAGCATTAGATTGACGCTCCTGGTCCGCGAGGCCGTGAGGGTGTTTGTGTGTCATGAGCATGAGGTCCAGCTAGTGCCATAGCCAGTGCCGGCCCATTTCAAGTCCCATCAGTCGATCAATGCCCTGAGACCGTGCCTCTCTGCATATCGAGTCTCAAAGCCAGTCGGATCGCAATTTGTAATGGAGTGCTGCAGAGAAAACAAAATGCTAACTATTAGAAACATGATTGTTAGTATAAAGAATATTTCAAAAAATAAACAAGCAAAATAAAAGAAAAACTTACAAAGTTCTCCAAATATGTCCTGTGGCCGCTACTCCCAAGATGATGGACCACTCCGGCCTTGAGTCGTGCCCTCGCCGCCTCGTGCTGGTAACCCCAACGTCCTGGAGAATCTGTAGCCTCCTCTCTCAGTCGGCGCTAGTCGTCTGCATCTAACCACTTAGGATTTGCAGCCCCACTCTTGATTGCCTTGCGTGTGTCCGATCGTCTATGTGACATGTATGCACGCATGCAATCCATCATCTAGCCCATAGAGAATCTATCTACTGCGGCTGGCACCGGAAACTCCTCATGCAAGGATGCTACTATGTAGTCCTTGCTCCCCTCCGGTATGTTCTTCTAATGATCCAAGACATGCCCAAAAACTTGTTGGCACAACTCTCTCATGCGAGCCATCACCCTCCTCCCCTCATCATTCATGATGATGGCTCCTGACCTACTATCGACCAGATATCCATAACCCCTAGGAGTCTGCCTAAGATGGGTTCTCTCCCATTTGCGTCCACGCTCCTGGGCATATCCAGGAGACCCCTCTGCATCTGGTGTACTGACGGGGGTAATCTCTCTCGGAGTGGCACCCAAAGGGTTGCCACCTGCTGACGACGGCTGCGCAAAAGCCAGAGTAACTAGAGTAGACGTCCCCACAGGTGTGACAAATCCTAGAGGTGACACAACTCCAGCTGAACGACGAGACGGAGACACCGCATCCGTGTCTCCACAGCATCCACCTAAGCCATGAAAGCGAGGAGTCGCACCTGTATCCCGTGTCGACCGTAGGCTCACTGCCTCTATATCTCTACAGCATCCCCCTGATCTCGATGCACTCCCTCCCTCTGGCCCAAGTCGTGAGCGTCGAGATCGTCTGCTCAAAGCCGAAGCATCCGATCGCGCTGAAGCAAATCTAGCAGAGCGCCCTGACGAAGAACGATACAGCTCCTAGTCTGCCATCTCTCTGAATCTGGCGATCTAGAGACATGCATGCGAAGATGTCCTGTAACTCCTCATCGCTCATCCCTCGACTCATCCTGAAAATGTCACCTGCACAGACAAAAAATGATATTAGAATAATCAATTTAAATCATACAAAGCACAGTAATATAAATCATTTAAACAAAATCTCACTTAAAATGCATATCTTATGTACCCTTATAAGCGATTGGTCAATGAATTGAGTAAGTGGATGCTCCAAGTATGAAGTATCCTATGGTCCCATGTTAATGTCCTGACACAACTCCGCATACACTGGAAGGTCGATAAACATGTCATCACAAATGAATGAGTCCACCTCATTCTCAAAGAATTCTTGGACTCTTGTATTTCCATCATTGTTAGCCGATGCTAGCTCCAAGCTTTCGACGGCCTCCACCCCTTGCAATATTGACCCCTCTATTTGCATATTATCTTCATCTATGCTTGGAACATCACTTTGATCATATACTCTTTGATCATATACTCTCGCACTTCAGGGAATTGAAGGTATAACATACCACCATTGAGGTTGTTGGGGGTTTGGATAGAAGATTACCTGTTCACAAACACGTACAAGAGAGTTCAAACCATTGTGACATAAACCATGTCGTAATACAATTAGCAAGCAAATGACTCCATGCACCTGTTCACAATGGGCCGACAACACAAAGGTGTCGTGCAAATCCGTCCATTTTTTTTCGGAATCTATTTCGAGAAATCTAGATGGACCTCGTCGAACTATTGCTCCAGCTCCTCCAAGTACCACTTTGAAACTGCACATCGAATAGTATCATGGAGAAGCTATGGTAATCCACCATAATAATACTTTGCAAGTCCCCAAAATACTCCATCTCATCCACAACCATGTTTGGATCCGTTGCTCGTCGTTGGCTCTCTTGCTCGAACCTTGCCATGACACCACAGTCCATTGTGGAGCGCATTTTGTCAATACGCTCCACGCGAAAATGCCGTCCGCGCGACCACGCTGCACTATATATTTTGTTCTATACATTAAAACACTAAAATTAGATATCACATATAAAATTTAGATACGACAAATTCTAAACCCCTCATCATCTTTGGATTGCATCCCCTCGAGAATTCCCACTCCTCCATTGAGACCTCTATCCCTTCGTGAGACGCTGTGGTCAAGGCTCCATGCAACCATCGCGTTGACATAAACCACGGCATCTCCTCCATGCCTTCGGGATATCGAATTGGTCGATGACGCATACTACGTCAGAATTTAGCTCGCGCTTCCTCTCGATCTTGCCTAGCGATCTGGTACTTGGCGAGCCACGTCTCCATAGAGGCATGGTGCAACATACAAAAGCGATTCACCTTCTCTTCCATTGAGGCATCCATTCTTTTTTCTACCCCATTTCCAACCACCACATCTCCAGTTAGTCTATCATTGTCCTTCAGTGACCATAGCATTTCATTGTCTGGTTCCACTGTTGGTAGCCATTGTGAAATATGCACTAGCGCCTCAGACACCAACCAACCTTTAGCCATGCTACCTTTTGGCTGAGCTCGTTGTCGCACAAAGCCTTTCAGGGTTTTCATGAAGCGCTCCAAGAAGAACATCCATCGCATATGGATAAGTCCAACAATCTCCACTTCATCCACAAGATGCACAAGAAGGTGGATTTGTATCGTGAGCATGCTGGTGGGCAGGTATTTCTCAAAGAGACAGGCCGTCTCCACTACTCCCCGCCTCGCGGATTCAATAGAGGATGTCTTAGTCTCCTTCTGTGAGATCCATTGCACCAAAGTCGACAACTTGTAAATGGCCCCGCGAATTTCTGGAGTAAGACATCCTGCGATCGCGATCAGTAGTACAAACTGCCACAAATGAGAAAGCATTATGAATAATGGCTACATTCCAAATAGCAAAATGCCCACGCTAATTACAATCCATTCGTAGTACAAACCTGACATATCTTATGCCAGTCATGGGATTTTAGCCCTGATAATTGGTCGTCTTTAGAAAATGCGGACCTGAGAGAATGCATCATACCCGTCGGGACTTGATTACTTGCTTCAGAATGCGCTCTTCTTTAGTGGAAAAAACCCAAGGAGCACGAGGAAGCTACACGCAACCATCAGCACTCGACTACGACAAAGGTACTTGCCATTATATAAACATAAGAATGGGTATACGTATACGATACAAACACACTAGATGATCTCCTAGTAGCACTTATTGGGGCTACTTGTATTATTGTGAAGTTGTGAGTCTACATCTTGCTCATGCATTATCATGCATCTACTTCTCTTTGTTCATAAAAGAAGAACATACAATAATTTTTGTTTGGTACAAATGATACACTAAGTAATTATGTGCAAAATCCCAACATTCTCAAGAGGTAGAATGTTATACTTTTACCAAATTAAAAATATTATTACAAAGAAAACACATTGATAGAAGAGCAAAACTTTCTTTTCACAAGAATTATATGTAGAATAACATAATTGAATTGTAATTAGTTATAGTAAAATATCAAAAGTAAATCATTACAATCGGTTAGTGTGCCTAAGTAGAAATAAGAGCTTAGAACATGGGCAAAGAGAGATGAGAATAGAGCATGGGGCATGTAGGCTCGGGGGGACCAATTAGCAGGCATATTGATATCCATTTTATTGTATGAAAATGATGTGGTATTGATTGCAGACTCTCTTGAGGGCTTTTAAAGACACATGGATGCATTGCAAACATTTTATATGCATAGAGGATCAATAGTGAACCTTTGGAAGACAAAGATGATGGTAGTTAATAGTACATTCAAGTCATAAAAATAGACCTTGCTCAATTAGATGTCAAGACATGGATAGCACTGATATAGAAAGTAGAGACAAAGATGGCCTTTTATTGAGAGCATCTCCTTCATACCACAAAGGTTTTGCCCACAACCTCTTCCATTTCCTCCCTCTCCCTCTCCCTCCCCCTCCCTCTCCCTCTCCCTCTCTTTCTCTCTCATTTCCTCTCCCTCTCACAATATATCCTAACACTCTCCAAAAGCAAAAGGGAGAGGGAGAGAGAGAATGCACTCTCCCTCTCCCTCTCCCTCTCCCTCTCCCTCTCCCTCTCCCTCTCTTTCTCTCCCTCTCTCATTTCCTCCCCCTCCCTCTCCCTCTCCCTCTCCCTCTCTTTCTCTCCCTCTCTCATTTCCTCCCCCTCCCTCTCCCTCTCCCTCTCTTTCTCTCTCATTTCCCCTCCCTCTCACAATATATCCTAACACTCTCCAAAAGCAAAAGGGAGAGGGAGAGAGAGAATGCACTCCCTCTCCCTCTCCCTCTCTTTCTCTTTCTCTTTCTCTTTCTCTCCCTCTCTCATTTCCTCCCCCTCCCTCTCTTTCTCTTTCTCTTTCTCTCCCTCTCTCTTTCTCTTTCTCTCCCTCCCTCTCCCTCTCCCTCTCTTTCTCTCTCATTTCCTCTCCTAAAAAAGCAAAAGAGAAAGTGATTTAAACCCTACACAAGCAAAAGAAGGAGAGAGGGAGACTCACCGATGAGATATGGTGACTATGGGGCAGCTCCTCTTCGCGATGAAGGCTCCTCCTCTCCTTCGCGAACAATGGCGGCGGTGGCAAGCCTTCTTCCTCTCTCTCTCTCACGACGCTCGCTCTCTCTCTCGCTCTTGCTCTCAAAACATAAGATGCAAAAATGCAAAATAAACCCGCGCTTGGTTTCGGCCTGTTTTTTTCCCTATGGAGCGTCGCTATTTGCAACGCAAATAGTGACATCGGTACCCCCGTCGCTACCCGCCGTCTCTATAAGCTTAAATCCTTGTAGTGTAGATATACTCAATGCCCCACCTCATACGGTGCTACCAATGATCCAGGGTACTCTAAGTTGTAAAGTCCCAATTATGAGGAAAAGCCATGTAAGAATAGACATTGGTTGATATTGACTTGTATGTCAGATGAGGTCTATGTGACCAGATGGCAAAAAAGTGACCTTTGTAGATATAGCCTTTGATTTAGATAGAGTAGTTATAATGCTAGTGGAAAGTCGATGCACAATGCATCGAGTTGCAGGTTATTGGAGTTATAATGGACCCCCATTTTGGGGTTTGGGAGCCGTGGAAGCAGCCCTAGGCTAAGGGGTCTTAGGGGGGATCAACGGCCCCCTTGATGAGAGTTTGAGGGAAAAACCCTCTAGTTTGTGATGGTAAAGGGAATATTCCCTAGCCAACTAGGAAAGGCTCATAATATGGTCGAACAAGTTGATTAGGCTACCTTCCCAGGCTATAAAAGGAAGGCCCCTCCAAAGCCATGGTCCATTTTTCTTTCACCTCATTAGGTTCTTCTAGCTAGCCTTAAGCTCTTTGCCTATCATCTATCTGGATCGCCATCTAAGCTTCAAAATAGAAGCGCATGGGTGCACAAAGCCATCCATTCATTTGAGATTAAATCAGTTTTTGCTCTTCTTATATTTATTGTGTGTTCTCTACTTCTTACTTAGATTCTATTCATTGTGCCATGTAAATTCTACAATCTTATTATTTGCCACAAAAGTGGTGCAATCCACTTTAGTGGCTCAAATCCTATTTCATAATATTTGAAATAACATGTGCATATGATATAAAAAGTGGATGTGTGACTTTACCAATATTGTGAGATAGTAGAATAAAATATATGAATAAAATTATAAGTGAAAATTTATTTTCTATAGAAATTGGATTTTCAAAAGTCCATGAAAATTGGTCAAAACATCACTTAACAATGCTATTTGGAGTCTTGATAAAAGTTGCTAGTTTTTATCTAATTGCAAATTTTTTAATGGAAATAGATGCTACATATATCAAAGTATTGTTGAGATATCGAGCTCCACTCGTGATACGCCAGGGTGACCGTTGTGTATTTATGTCACCGACTTGTCAGTTACAGATGCGGTTGGTACACCGCCCATGAATAATAGCTAGATGACAGCTATCCTTATCTACTCTAGTTCGTGGCTCAGTTAGTATGCCACCTTAGTTAGTTGAGTTTGGTTTGAGACCCATATATAGGGTTCTTCTATTTCTATGTACGAGAGTTCTTTTTGGCTTACACAACTAAGAAGAGGAAAACTATTTTCAGCCTCCACCTCTGTGTGTATTCCCCCATTGTGCAAGCAAGAAAGCTACAAGTGAGACTCCTTCCTTCTCTCCCACAATCGTGACATGGTATCAGAGCCTTGTTCGTGGTAAGGAGCTCAAGAAAGCAAGCCAAGCTCGCGGTGTTCTGGTAAGAGGAGCAGTGTTGCTTTCATTTTCTGTTTTGGGAGTAGATCTCTGCAGGCAGCATAGCCGGAAATTGCAAGAGTGCATTGTCTCAGGTTGAAACGCCCTTCGCGGTGAAGCAAGAGGGCAGTATATGCTGCGGGCAAGGGGCTTTAGCCCTCAGCGACCCTGTTTTTTTTATTTGAGGCCATTTGGGGGCCTGTTTTGGAGGCGGAAGTTTTCTGCACGCACTCAGGAAAAGGCCCTGTTTTATGCTGTGCGACCACTGTTCTATAGGTTGGTGAAAAGTTACCACAGAAATTGCATCGTATGCTTGTGTGCAGAGACATTGGGAGTTACAGAATCATCCTTGGTTCCTGTTTATGCAAAATCGTCACTAGGAAGTGACTGTGTGGTCAAATACCACTTTCGCCAGTTTTGCAGATTTGCCCTTGTGAGGGTGAAGCTGTGTTTTTTGCAGTGACAGAATTTTTTGCAGTGTTCTGTAATGGCGTCTGATTCTCTTTCACAGATTGTAACTGAAAAGCTTGACAAGAACAACTTCCAAGCATGGAAGTTTATAATGACGAATTTCCTTATGGGAAAAGGATATTGGGAATCTATTGCAGGAAATGAAGAAGAACCAGTTCTTCCTGATGTTCCCAATCAGTAGCAAATGCAGGCATTCAAAGCATGGCATGAGAGAGCTAGGAAAGTTATGTACTGGCTGTCTATCAGTATTTCAGACTCTATGATTGTGCATATTCAGGATGCAAGTACGCCAAAGGAGGCATGGGATACTTTGTCAAAAATGTATAACACAAATACGCAAGCCAGGAAAATGCAGCTCAAGCAAGAGTTGCATAATGTGCAAAGAGAAAGTATGAGTATCAATGACTACCACATGAAGGTGAAGAAGATTGCAGATGCACTTGCTTCCATTGGGTCGCCAGTGGAAGATGATGATTTAGTTTCTGTGACCTTGAATGGTCTAGGAAAGGATTATGCATAGTTTCAGACATCCATTTCAGTTCGTGAAAGATTTCCTGATTTTGAGGAGTTGATTGCTCTTCTAATTTTTGAGGAGCAGAGAAATGGTGATGCATCTTCTTCAGGAGGAACTTCAAAAGAAACTGTCTTCTACTCAAATGCTGGAAGAGGTAGAGGAGGCCGATTTGGAGGCCGTGGTAGAAATCAGAATATGCAGCAAACTCAAGAAAACCAGTCCTATGGAGGAGGACGTGGTAACTCTAGAGGCAGGGGGAGCCAAAGAGGTCGTGGTGGATGGCAAAGAGGCCAAAATGCAAACAGTAATGTTGAATGCTACTACTGTGGTAAAATGGGTCATATGGTTAAAGACTGCTATAAAAAGCAGAATGACATCATGAATGGAAAACTACAACAAGGGAATTATGCATCTTCTAGTAGACAGGGTGATGACAGAAATTAGCATTTGTTTATGGTGCAGCACATGAACAATTCTGTGACAAGTGCAGAAGAAAGCAACGATGTGTGGTATGTTGACTCAGGTGCATCGAACCACATGATAGGTCATGCAGAATGGATGGAGGATGCAAGGAAAATGGAAAAACCAGGATTTGTGGAGATTGGTGATGATACTGCACATCCTATTGTGCAAATTGGAAAAATTCCTTTGTCTATGCAGGATGGGAAAAAGAAATACATGTCCGATGTATTCCATGTCCCGAATATCACCAAGAATCTGGTTTCTGTTGGTCAAATGGTTGAGCAGGGCTTGCAGGTCAGGTTTAATCCTCATGGATGCTTTGTTGAGGATATGAAAAATAAAGGTTGCTTGATAGCAAAAGGAAAGAAGAAGGGTAGAATGTTTACGTTGGATGCACACATGCCTGAATTGAGTGTAGCAATGTTTGCACATGGGACCGGTGTAGTTGCAGATATTGATATCTGGCATAAACGCATTGGTCATGTTAATGTACATCGACTTAAATCAATGTAGGCCCAAAATATTGTTGGAGGATTGCCAAAATTCAAGGTTGCAGAAATGCATAAGGTATGTGAAGCCTGTCAGTTTGGAAAACAGGCAAGGAAACCATTTCCTAGACATGTTCAAGAGAGTAAGAAGCCATTGGAATTAATCCACTCTGATGTGTGGACTACTAAAGCTGCATCTCTTGGAAGCTGTCATTATTTTATCAGTTTTATTAATGACTATAGCAGAAAAGTTTGGGTGTATTTTATGAAAAAGAAAAGTGAATTTTTTGGGCATTTCAAAACTCTTAAAGCTATGGTTGAAAAAGAAACAGGCCTGCAAATAAAATGCCTAAGGTCAGATGGAGAGGGAGAGTACCTCTCAAATGAGTTTGCAAGGTTCTTGCAGGAGCATGGCATAAAGCAGCAATATTCATGCAGTCATACCCCACAACAAAATGGAATTGTAGAAAGGAAAAATAGGCATATTGGAGAGGTATCTCGTGCCATGCTCAATGAAAAAGACCTGCCAGATTTTTATTGGGCTGAGGCAGTTGCTACAGCAGTCTACACAATGAACAGGACTCCCACTGCAGCAATACATGGGATGACTCCAGAGGAGAGATATACTGGTAGGAAACCAGATATTTCTCATTTAAAAATTTTTGGTTGCATTGCCTATGTACATGTGCCAGATGAGTTGAGATCCAAGTTGGATCCAAAAGCTGAGAAGTGCATCTTTATTGGTTACTCTCTACAGCAAAAAGGGTATAGATGCTATAACCCTTCTACTCGTAAGTTTACAGTGAGCAGAGATGTTGTTTTTTATGAGATGAGTAGCTGGTATAAACCAGTAAATGTGATTGATGATGTAGATGCACAAAATGGTAATGCTGCACAGAATTCACAGCAGCAGTCACAAAATATTAGTGGACCTGGAGCGTCCTCTAGCAGTGGTTCACATTCTTTGCCATGGACAGGCAGATTGAGATCAGGAGAATCTTCTCAAAGCAATGCAGATAGTGGTATGCAGGTATCACGAAAAGGAAAAGAGAAGGTTGATCAGCCCATGTTTGATGTGAATGCAGGTCACTCTTATGTGGATGGTGAATCCAGTGGCTCAGAACAGAGCATTGATGATGAGTTGGGTATTCCTTCTATTGTTACACCTGGAGTAAGGAAGACCAGGGATGTTTTGAGAGCACCTGGGAGTGAACCTACTTTGCGCAGGTCTATGAGAGCTAGGTATCCTGTGGATAGGCTGAAATATGATGGATTTACAGCCATTCACTATGCATATATGGTCAAAGTGATACAGGAACTAGAACCCACTTCTTTTGAGCAAGCCATGGGAAAAGAAAAATGGGAGAAAGCCATGGATAAAGAAATGGATGCCTTGGAAGCAAATGCTACATGGGAATTGGTACCTTTGCCTAAAGGTAAGAATGCAATTGGCTGTAAGTGGGTTTATAAGGTGAAGCACAATGCAGATGGTTCAGTGAACAGATACAAGGCAAGATTAGTAGTCAAGGGGTATGCACAAACATATGGCATTGACTATGAAGAAACATTCAGTCCGGTTGCAAGGATGGCAACCGTAAGAGCAGTCATTGCTATGGATGCATCAAAGGGATGGTCTTTACATCAGATGGATGTAAAGAATGCCTTCTTGCATGGTGATTTGCAAGAAGAGGTCTATATGGAGCAGCCGCCAGGTTATGTGCATGCTATTCATCCTGAGTTTGTTTGCAGGTTGAAGAAAGCCTTGTATGGCTTGAAGCAAGCACCTAGAGCATGGTTTGACAAGATAGGACAGTATCTTGTCACTATTGGCTTTCAGATTTCCAAGGCAGATTTCTCACTTTATGTGAGAAAAACAGAGAAAGGTATTATGCTACTTGTCATTTATGTTGATGATTTGATTATGACAGGTGACAGTGATGAAGATATCCTTCATGTGAAAATGCTATTGAAGCAGAAGTTTGAGATGAAGGATTTGGGAGAGCTGCGTTATTTCTTGGGCATTGAGGTGATTAGATCACCAAGTGGGATACAGCTCTTGCAGAGGCAGTATGGATTGGACATGCTGTCCAAATATGGGATGACAGGCTGTAAGCCTATTTCAGTTCCTTTGGAGCAAAATGTGAAGCTGAGCGCAGATGCAGGTGAGCTTCTGGAAGACCCTACTATGTACAGACGCATAGTAGGAAGCTTGATTTATATGACTATTACCAGGCCAGATTTGAGCTATGTTGTTGGATTGGTAAGTCAGTTCATGCAGGCTCCAAGGAAACCGCAGTTGGATGCGGCTAGATGCATACTCAGGTATGTGAAGTCCACATTGCAGTATGGACTATTTTATGAGACTGGGGTTCAGATACAGTTGCATGGATACACTGATGTTGATTGGGATGGTAGCATTTCTGATAGACGATCTACTAGTGGATATGTGTTCTCTTTTGGGAGTGTTGCAGTCACTTGGAGCAGCAAGAAATAGCCTACAATTGCCTTGTCTAGCACAGAGGCTGAGTACAGGGGTGCAGCAATGGCTGCATGTGAGGTAGCTTGGTTGCATAAGCTACTTTATGATATGCATCAGGCTACAGATGGGCCAGTTGTCATTTATTGTGACAACATGAGTAGTATACACTTGGAAAATAATCCAGTCTATCATCCTAGAACAAAGCACATTGCGGTGCACTATCACTATGTGCGGGAGAGGGTTTTACTAGGTCTTATTGATCTAGTTTATGTCAGCACAGAGGATCAGGTAGCTGACATATTCACGAAGGCATTGGGTGCAGAGAAGCTGCGCAAGTTCAGAGACCTGCTTGGTGTGCAGGAATTGGGATTGAGCTCGAGGGGGAGTGTTGAGATATTGAGCTCCACTCGTGATACGCCAGGGTGACCGTTGTGTATTTATGTCACCGACTTGTCAGTTGCAGATGCGGTTGGTACACCGCCCATGAATAATAGCTAGATGACAGCTATCCTTATCTACTCTAGTTCGTGGCTCAGTTAGTATGCCACCTTAGTTAGTTGAGTTTGGTTTGAGACCCATATATAGGGTTCTTCTATTTCTATGTACGAGAGTTCTTTTTGGCTTACACAACTAAGAAGAGGAAAACTGTTTTCAGCCTCCACCTCTATGTGTATTCCCCCATTGTGCAAGCAAGAAAGCTACAAGTGAGACTCCTTCCTTCTCTCCCACAATCGTGACAAGTATTTTTAATGAAATTAAACTTAATAAAAATTTGATATGGTTTTGATTAGAATCACTAAAAGTTGTTTATTTTATATGAAAATGGTCTTAAGCTAAACATAGAAATATATACTTCCTAGCTTGTTTTGACCCTTTTTATTTTTTTTCAACTACTATCTTGTGTTGATCACATTTTCCTAAAACTATTTCTTCTTAATATTTCTTGTTAATGAGAAATGAAAATTTTTATACTTTTTATACCATTATTGATTATGGCTTGGATGATGTTGGACTACTGGTGTTGATCTATTGTATACTCCATAAATGTCATTGAAGATCTAAGATAACAGTGAGTGTTGTATTGATGATGAATCGTCACATTGAGGTAGACATTGACTGATTTGACAAGATGTTAGGCTAGTTGTTGGGATTTATATTAATGGTTCTTTTCACTATCAAATTTTGAGCTGATTGTGTTGTTGAAGACTCATTGAATACAACTTCTTTTAAAGTTAATTTTATTGCTAATGATAGCCGTAAGCTTTCTTGGATAGAGATAGAGTCAATGATCACTTATTGTCACACTAAAGATGAATGAGGTTAATAGTAATGGAGCAAAGAGTTTGCCAAGTCATGGCATTGGTAATGTAAAGATGGGTCCAAAAATAGTAAAAAAGACTATTGAGTTCCACCTCGTCTTTTTTTACAATGTTGATAATGGAGCTCCTCTGTGTGTGTGTGTGTGTGTGTGTGTGTGTGTGTGTGTGTGTGTGTGTGTGTGTGTGTGTGTGTGTGTGTGTGTGTGTGTGTGTGTGTGTGTGTGTGTGTGTGTGTGTGTGTGTGTGTGTGTGTGTGTGTGTGTGTGTGTGTGTGTGTGTGTGTGTGTGTGTGTGTGTGTGTGTGTGTGTGTGTGTGTGTCAAAGAGAGAATATAGAAAATGATAGGATAATGAAGGACAAGAAAAATAGAGAGGAGGTAGGTGAGACAAAAGAGAAAGAGAGTAGGTGAAGAATATTAACATCTTATTGAAATTTAAGAATAAGATTAAGTGCTAAGATAAATGAACTAAGAGTAAAAGAGTGATTAGTGTATAATGATGTCTTAATAGTGAACTAATTGTGCAAGCTCTGGATGTAGAGATGTTTCCTACTCTAATACCATGTTGGAATTTTTGTACATTGTAGAGACAATCACTTTATTATCAATTGAGACTGGGAGTGGGTCAATCACTACAACTTGATTTATACTGAGTAAGAGATAAGGGAGAGTGAACTCTACCCCTCTAGACCAAAGGCCAAATTTCATATTTTTCCCCCTAAAATAACTTGGGATTGGGTTCTAAGACCTAACCCTAAGAAAAGTCAATGGCTGACTCTTTGTCCCAAATTTATTCATATTAGGAAAGCGCGCAACTCATCAGGCCCACCTTGCCTATGATCATTTTTCATCGAGGACAAATGATCGCCCACTTTCCATTTGAAACATAATTTTCTTTAATTTCTGAACGTGGTATACTAACACACTATTTGACATTCAAAATAAGCTTCCTTAATTATCTTTATCAGTGAGTTCATTTTACATCTTCTTAAAGAACAATAGGAAAATCAATGAAGACAACCCTTTCAAAGCATTTATATTAATAATTACAATTTTTACATTGGATTTCTACTCACTCATCGCATAAAGCCTGGTAGGAAAAATCTATTTTCTTCTTCAAAAGGGTGATATTTACCCATATTTTTGGGGATCCCAATGCTCATTACATTATACATGTATGGATTTTTTTCTCCATCCTAAGACCAACTATGTAATTACCATTTCTAACAAAAGCCCCCGGTTTTGTGTTTCCATAGGGAGAAAACCTTCTATATGGGAACTTCCTACCTAGATGTTGGTCAAGAATTCTTAGGCAAAATAAAACCCCAACTCAAGTTAAGCCCCAACATTTGCTTGTAATGAAGTGTGAACTACTCATATTTGCCTATTATCTAGGCACAAGTAAAAGTTTTTATCAATTTCTAGTCATATAATCGCAATCAAGTTTTAACCCAACATAGTAATCAATCAGTCCTTCTCAAATAGTATCTTATTTATTTGTAATGTCTCTGATGATAAAAGGATATTTATATCTTTTTAAAGACCTCACTTTTTAAATTTATTGATTTCAATAAAGCCAATCTAAAATATTACTACTCAATTATTGATAAAATTACTATGTCCCAAATTTGGCTAGAATACATGCTTTTACTGTTGTATGCACCTCGTCACGTGCAAAAATTCCTGACTTTTATTTTCCACTATCCCTATTGTAAGGGATTTGATCATATTTTTAATTTTTTAAGGCCTCTTTTTTTTTTTGGATGGATGCAACCATTTTTCATTTTTGTTTAATATGATTCTAGTTATGAATTTAGGTAGACCTCTATCTACCACCCAAATGTTCCTTTTAAAATGGCCATTCTTGATTACAAGTGTAATGCAAAATTATAGCTTCCATAAATCTTCATTTAATACGAAAGGAGGTTATGAGATTGAGAATAACACCATAAATCAATGGTATGGTTATGTGTATGTATGAGCCTTAAAATAAGAATATGACCAAGACCACATACGGTAGCTATTTTTCTTATGAAATAAATTTAGTAACACTATCCCTAAGGGTTGCCTTTCATTAGTTCACAACTCACATGTAATTAAAAATGTAACTATGTCAAGTTATGAATTAACAAAAAAAGAACTAATATTTGATCTATTCATTGATCATTAAGTTTAATGTATGCTATTTTTAGTGAGTAATTGAATAAGTAACTTAAGCATGTGCAGATTCCACAACTTTTATCCAATCTAATATTCATTGAATTTTTATAATACATTTATGAAAAAATTGAAAGATAATCTAGTATTTATTATTAGTGATGTAGCTATTCTTTTAGTATGTTATTTCAAAGAACTTAAGTATATTTGTTTCTCTTTTTCTTCATCGAGATTATGTCATGTATATAATAAAAGGAAAAATACTTGGTTATGAGCATTTGAAGTGTTATTGTTGCCAACCATGTTCATCCTTACATTAAGAGTTGTTGAACATGGGCCTACCATGTGGGAAGGCCCTAGTTCATTAGTTGTGTTGCGGGTAAAGGCACCTCTACTTAACCACTCGTGTATTACTACACTGATAGTACCCGTGCCTGCACACTGTAGGCGATGGGTACCCATCACTATCACTTCATTCTTTATTCTTTCAGCGACATTTGAATAAAGGGAAGGCCGGTCACACATTGTGATTGTTGGAGTTCCCACATTGTGTGTGTCTCTCTCTCTTGCTTTTGCTCCTTCCACTATAGCTCTTGCTCCCACTCGTGTTTCCACTTTAGGGCCTCCCTTCAACTAGAATCAGAGCCTTCTTCTTTGTGAGCTTGAGCTTGGTCTACACACTCTCAGCTTCCATTCAAATACCTACAGCAATCATCTCTTGTTGGCAACCATAGCCACTCTGTTCGAGCTTCCTATCGGTTGCATTTTTCTTAGGCACTCTTTGAGAGTAAGTTGAAGCAGCCCCTATAGCCCTCACCTTGTTGGTGCAGCATCACATTGTGTGGAACAAGAACTTTTTTTGCAACAACTAATGTTTTTCATCTCCTACAACATATCTTCTTCATTGGGCAGCTATACAAGCACTTATACACTTGGTTTTGATACTTGGCATTGATCCTTCCACTCTTGGCATTCCATTTGAGTGCTAAGCTTCAATTTTGGATTGTTATAACAATCTATAGACTGTCATAAAATAGGGAAGCACTTATCTTTGATGTCTACACTCATTGCCATTGGTTGGATGATGCTCGGTTGTGATCGGTTGATGCTTATATATTCGGGGAAATCCTATGTCATTGCTTGGACTTGATTTTGGATTGATTTAACCACTTCATTTACTCTATTTTGACTGAGGTTTGCTAGCTGGAAATATACTGCAGCACTCTATTTGATGGTTCTATGGTCAGTTTCGTTGGTCTTATGATGCCCAATTATGCTAAAGACATGTCTACATGTATGGGAACGCTATGCCCATGCTATGGGTTGGATTTGGAGCTGATTTTGGTACTAAAATAGTTTGGTTTGACGATGTATTCATTGTTGTATATACAGTAGGGCAACTAAACCTCTTTTAATAGGGATTTTATGTGCCTATTGCTTCTAGCTATGATTTGGGTGTTCTATATGCACTCTTGATGTGTACTATTGATGCTAATACATTGATATATCATATGCCCATTATTTGAGGTGGCTTTGAGCTTCATTTGAGGAATGATTTACTTGGTTTTGATAGTGAATTTATTGCTGTAATAACCCGGGCAAAAGCTTATTTGGTCAATGTATGCTCTACCTATTGGTCCCGGGTGCTTCCAGGTGACTCATATGACTACACGGATGTATGTGGAGGTTGGCACATGTATTGTATTTCTCTGGAATGCCTTTTGACATTTGATCGATCTCCTTCTTTTTTGGCATTTGATTGACATTGGTCTACACTGGCACACTTTGTAACAGTCATTACGCCTATGATCTATGCTTGACCCTTCGGTACATGCTTTGATGCACATATGATAGAAGTACATGCTCCTCACATTATCTGTGTTTGATTGCCACTTGGAGCTTCAATTGGGTATTCATTTGCATACTTTGGAGCTCCTAGATGCTTATTGGGTTGTCAAAGATTTGACATTGACTGACACATCATGTACTGGATGTTATAGGTGATACTTGACCGATCCCTTGCTTTGGTTGCTCCATTGATATACGGTCTTGGATCCATGATGCCTTATGCATTCACATGATATCTTTGAGCTTGATTGCTTGATTGACATCGATATTTGTGCTAGTGGGAGCTTCATGCTATCTCTGGATATTACAGAGCTTGTGGTTTATGCAGTTGAGCTTCTTGAGTAGTTGAGACTAGGATCTCTTACATGTCTATGCTCTTGATAGATAATTGTCTGCATTGGATGCTTTTGGGCTGATTTGATCTATCTTATCTTTGAGCTTATACCAACCTTGATTAGGTATTTGGGTGTTTGGCCCATGGTTCTTGGCTACTACAGTGTTTGTTACATGCTCACTTCATGTAGGATCTGACTTGGCAGTCATACTTGACTTTGGATCACTGTTACCTCATTGTTTGCTCTCTTTTTCTCATTGTTGTGATTTATTATAGCAAGCTATTTTATGCGGACTGTGATGTATTTATTGAGCTTAATCATGTCATTTTGATGTATTTTTTGTACTATTTGGTGGACAACTCGACATTTTAGCAGTTTCTCTTATTTTCAACTTGTTTTGGCAGTGGTTTTGGCATGTTTACTGCTAATTACAGTAGCCTATTTTCTGCATAGTCTACCTTTTTTGACTCATTATGGCTGGCCATCTCAAAGATACATCTTTGTTTAACATTCCAAGTTGGATGGCACCAACTATGGGTACTGTAAGTCTCAAATATGGCAAGTTTTGGTGCAAAAAATTTAGACTAAGCCACTAAGAAACAAAGGTATTAAACCTGAGAATATGGATGATGATGACCGGGTTGATTTAGATGCACTATGCAAGTCCACTATCATTTTATCACTTTTTGAAGAGTTCCATAATAATGTTGTTGAAGATGAAGATTGGAGTGCATGGAATCTATGGGAAATGATTCAGGAGCTTTATGCAAAGCAGAGCCCTACTTCACAAATGTATTCGCTTAAACGGTTGATGGATCTCTGCATGAAGGAGGGGACCCCATTGTCTGCTCACCTTAGCCAGTTTTATTCTATCATGAAGAATTTGCTTCAACAAGGTATTGAGTTTCAGGATAATTTGCATCCTTTATTTCTACTTAGCACTTTATCTAAGTCTTGGAATGTATTTTGCACTGCGATCTGTATTAACAAACTTGATGGGCTGAAATTGAAAGATATAGAGAGTGCTCTTTTTACTAAAGAAATTAATAGAAAAAACAATGATGCTTCCTGTAGTTCACATGCTTTATCCGTTAGAGGTGGCAGAAGTGACAAGAATGATAATGATCATCATGGGAAGGACTCTCAAAAGTCCTGATCTAAGTCACATGGATGCAGCAAGTTATGTGGATGTAAGTCAGATCTTACATGCCATTATTGTGGGAAAGCAGGACACATAAGACCGCAGTGCCATAAGATGCGTGATGAAAAGTGCAAAGAAAAGGGGAAAGAAAAAGTGTAGGAGAAATCAAATGATCACAACATTATACATGCAAAGTCCAGCGTAAAGATTGAGGAGATAAATATCATGTAGCCTAAGGAGTTTGATGGTGACTACATCTTAGCAGCCTCTTCATGTGATGCCTCTCAGCTAACTAAGGCTCAGTCTATGCATGCACAGTGTTGGCTCTTGGATTTGGGTGCGTCTTTTCATGTGACCCTACCGTGAGTGGTTTCATACCTACCGCAATGTATCTAGTGATGTGCACTTATGTGATGATCGGTCTCTTGCTATTGTTGGCATTCGTGATGTCACTCTATAGTTTCCCTCTTGTAGCACTTTTGTTCTACATAATGTACGTCATGTATCCTCCTTGACTAAAATCCTTATGTCTACTAGGCATCTTGATGATGCAGGTTATCATATATGCTTTGGTGATTCTACATGGAAGATAACTCATGGCAAGCTTGTTCTTGCAAGAGATGCCAAGTCTCTAGCAGCCTCTACCCCTTCGTTGTATATGGTACTATTGACCACAGTGGGTTCTATCCCACACGTATCTCTTTGGCATGCTCATCTTGGGCATATGTCACATAAGGGAATAAAAATTCTTAATGCTTTTGCAATATCTTCCACCTTTTGACTACTCACATTTTGAGTCATGTGATCATTGTTTATATGGCAAACATACTAGGAATTCTCATCAAAAGTCTGGTATTCCACGGATGTGAGCCTTTGACTTTGTGCATTCAAATGTATGTGGACCCATGCCCTGTCCCATCAATCACATTAGGATGTGTGGAGTACTTTGATTATTATTCACGTAAGGTTTGGGCTTATCCCATACAACAAAAATTTGATGTCTTGGCCGTCTTTCAACGTTGGATTGCTTTAGAAGAGAATTAGTCTGAGCATAGGCTGAAATGCCTAAGGACCAATTAACAAGGGTGAGTACGTCTCATGTGCCTTTGACCAGTTTTGTGACAAAAGTGAGGTATTAAGCATAAGTTGACCACCCCTTACACCCCTCCCCCCAGAATGGTATGGCTGAGCGTATGAATAGGACTATCCATGAGAGGGTAGCCAAGCAGGCTTACCACAACATTTTTAGGCTGAGGAAGTCTCTACTACCATTTATCTCATGGGGATTTTATTTTTGCGAGCTTTCATTTTCATTCTTTCGCAATCAATCTCATTTTTTCGAGCTTTTTCATGCAACATACTAATCATACATGGTTTGCATACATACATTCATAGCACAAAACTAATTCATAGTCATACAAACTATAGACATGAAGTGACATAAAAATAGAATAGTAATTCTTCATTATTACTAAAATAGTATGATAATTTGTATTTACATGAACACACATCAAGAAAACAAGACCAACGTGGCATATTCTCAACATAACCAACCAAATCAAATATCCTAATGCATGTGATCCCTTGGGTAAAGTAATGATAGGGAAAGAAAAACCAATATAGTCACATGCCAATAATATAGTTGAATGATATGGTGTTAACACAACCAACCACAAAGCATAATGTCACACTAAACAATGTAATAAGTTTGCATGGGACACTCCCACCAACCATATAGTCACATGGCATACTCAAAGATCAAACCATAATCACATGATGAAGTACATAATAAACATCTAAATATAGCAAGAAAATGAGTTGTCTAGAGTCTCTCAAAAAACCCTCTCTCCCTAAGCACAATAATAGTCCACACACAAGGGTGGATAAAGATTCCCCATAGAGCACGTCATCTAGCTCTAGACACATGCAATGTCTCATCTCCTTTGCACTAGCCCATGCCAAACCACCACACCCCACAAACACATCCAAAACATAGTCATAGCGCTTAGTAAGTATAGCCAATAACCACCTAACCATATCACCAATCAAGATACAAAATGTTTGCAACCATGCAAGTAGAAACAATGAAATAACTATACAAGGAAACTTGAGAGCAAAAACATAAAAAACTACTTATCAATAAAAAAGATGAGACCTCTCCACCCCACCTCTAAGAATGACACCATTAATATCTAGGGGAAAGACACAATCATCTAGCATGTAGCTATGATATGTTCGAAACAACCTCTTTGAAATCTTCTCCCCATCCTCTCTATCATAGCAAGGTACAACATGATTGGCATGATGCCAAAGACACATTGTAAGATCAAGTACCTATTCATGAATGGAAATAGAATAAGTGATCCAAGTTTACATTTAAAGCATGCAACAAAAACCTTGTTTGCAACATATAACAATATGTTTAAAGCATCGAACTTTGTTAACTTATTGCCTCTCTAGTAATAGGATGCCGATAAGCCTTGGAATTACACATGAGCGTCCAAGTGCAATGAAGCACAAGCCCCACTTTTGCTGCATTTGCAATGAACTCAGCTATATGCTCTACCAAGCACATACTGACCTAGAGCATCCACAAAACACAATATTAGTGAGTTTGGGAATCTCCCAATCCCATTTTTTGAATACTAAAAAGGTGACACCTGGATAACATGCCCATAAGTTTCTTAAAACCATATGATATGACCTATCATTGGAAAGCGCTTGAAAAATGGAATCTGCTGAGCTATAGAGTGCTTGATTTGGAGTTATAGTATTCAAGTTATGACAAATCCAAAGATTTGACCATGTGTCCCAAACTTATGGGAAATTCCCATATTCCCCAATATGGTGTTACAAGCAAGCTCATAAGAAAATCTGCAAATATCAATCGAGCTACCTCTCAACATGCAATGCCATCTTTGCTATAAAGATGTGTCTTCTATGTTGCAAAAAACTTGTTGATGATATTCAAAAAACAACACATAGTCATTGATGCTAAGTAAACAATGATGCAATGCTACACACAATAGGTTAATTGAGACTCTTGCAAAACACGGTCACCACGTTTACCTATCAAGGGCAAATCTATCAATTTGAGTCACATCCACTAGCAAAGCATCAATGTATGTCTGATATTGGAACCTTGGAATAATTATTTCAAGTAATATATTTTTAATTATCTTACATGTAAGTCTTCGTCATGGGCACCAAACAAAGCAAATGAATTTCAAGTTAATATAAGAGCTTCTCACCTATGAATGAGTTACGGGTCACCTCTCCCAACTCTCTCCGCCAAGAGATGATTATGCAACAAAGGAGGTGGTGGGTGCCATAAATGATGGTGTCACATTTTTATTTGTGGATCTATGGAGGTGTTTGGTTGGCTCATAATCCATTTGTCTCTCTTGTCAACGAGGCTAGCAAGAGGTGTAATAGTGGCCCCAATGGTAGCTTGAGTAGCATGCACATTATCATGAGTACCTTGGGTGGCTTGTGTAGTATCTTTGCAAGCTTTGATGGCTTGAGTACTTCCTTCTACACCCTCAATATGTGTAATTTCTTACTCATGTGTAGCAATGGGTGTGGCAAGTGAATCACAAGTAGGAACCTTTTCCATGAACTCGACAAGCATGATTCAACCTTTAAACCCTCATGCATGAGCATAAAAAGTAATTCTGCAAAAGCAACAAGGTGCTTTACATGGGTTGAAGTACTTACTCTTATGTAGATCTTTCTCTTGCTTGGGGATAACTCCCATAGGGTAATTGATCCTTGGTGCCGTCAAGTTCCTCTCACATAACATGGTATTCTCATCATGAATATCAATCCACTCTCTTGTGAATTCTGGAGCTACATCTAATGTCTTCTCTTCTACATATTGTAGTATCCATTTGCAACATTCTCAATCCAAATGACTCCATAATTATTAAACCACTTACCATAAGAGAAGAAATGATTGCTCCTCATGTACAACAATAATAATAAGCCTATAAATCACGTGCTTTGATGAATGCACAAGCTTTGGCATCTTCTATGCAGGGTGGTCTGAAGTCTTCACTTCATCCAAGAGACATGCAAAAGACTACAAGCATTTTACAAAAACTTAATATTGACATGTACATCAAGAAAAATCTCAAGAAAGAAATATGGATGTATTGTGTTGTGTCAACTTGCATGACATGATTCTTCAAGTTAAATTTGAAGAACTCCTCAAATGAGTCTAGCAGTTGTAGACCTTCTAATTGTATCCTTTGGATCTGTAGCACGGCCTCTAAATGAAAATGAGCCCAATATGCCTCTTTCTTCATGTAAACCTGAAAGAGCTTGTAATCACCAAAGTGAGGGTATTGGGGATCTTTAGACTTCTAAGACTCATAAGATGCAGTAATATTTTTTTCCTATGTTGCACAACAACATGCATGAATAGAAAGCATTGAAGAAAAAAGGCAACACACACACAACTTGCTTTGTAAATACAAATTACATTTTTGAAGAGATTTTTGGACTTGTAAGACAATACAACTTGTCTCTTGTGATTTTGAGCATGTTCGTATGATCCCACCTTAGGCTAAATAATGACTTAAAGAAATCATCTCCATTTTTGGGATTGGCAATGCATAAGTACTTGTAACCCCTATCTTTGAGGTGCTCCTCTTTGGCTCTTATAGACTTATCTAATCGTTTCTTTCTCTCTACCTCATCTATACCAAGAGCCTCAACCTTCATAGTTTCTTTTGAGATAAAGGCATGGAATTCATCCTATCATGCCAAAACAAAAATAAAATTATAGCGAGAGATAGAAAAGCACATTCCATACAAGAGAGCTAGAGATAGAAAAGCGCCTTCCATACAAGCTGAGATATTAAATTGAAAGGCGAGTTATACCATGGAGCGGCACCATGATAATTCCTTCCCTCTATACTCATCTCTCTTCCTCATGTTTGAACTCAATCTATCTAGAATGGATTATTTGTTTGCAAGTCCAAACTTTTGGAACACGTACACCTCATGAGCAATATTTGGAGTAACATGCACCCTAGAAATACTATTGGAAACAAACATAAGCATAATATGATAATGTAATCATAAATATGACAATGAAAAGCTCACTTTAAGGAAGAAGACTTACGCATTGGTGGTATCCAATGCAAGTAGGAGCTCTACTTCCTTCTCCTTTGGACCTCAATGAAGTGACACCATACATAAATATGAAATTGAGCATTATCGGAGTACTCTATAATTGAAAATCAAATAACATAAGAATAGGATACATGCATTCAATGCTTTCATGTATAATGGACAAAGTATAAATGATTACTTACTTTCTTTGGTGCATCTCCACCATGTTTTTAGCCTATGGTTTCCATCCCAAACTAGGAACTTCTTGCCCCTAAGATATTGCCATTCTCTCCCAAGAGCCATCTCAAACTCCTCACTTCTTTGACACCAAAATTGGACCCCAGTCATCTAGATTGTTGGCTTTCATAAGTATGGTCTCCCCTTTGGGACCCGCAACTGACATAGTGAAGAGTCCCATAGTCTCTAGATAATCAGTAGAATCAAAGGAAGGAATCAACCACTGAGCATCCTCTATAGCACATCCGATTGCCTCATGAGCCACCAATCTAGAAAGAGGCACGATAGGAGGCAACGTCCTCTTCTTGACATAAAACTAGCTGAGTACATCCTTCATCAATCCTAGAGAGACTTGCTTACCTAGGTGCCTCGAGTACTTTTGTTGTTTTCCATCTTGAGCCTCACCTTGAGCATTATCACAACTCATCTTTTCATTATCATCCAGATCCTCATGGTGCACATTGGTCTCTATAAACACAAACATTAATAAAAAACAATAAAAAAATAGTAGTAAAACAATTATATATATAACGATAAACATCAATGAGTAACAATAAGCAACAATGACATATAAATGAAATGAACATATAAGTAACTACTTGCCTGCTCAACAATCTCGTCAATGGTATTGGAGTCCCCATCTACTTGTACTTCATTGTTAATGAATACACATCTTGGTGCGCAGATCGGTCGCTGTATGCTCACGTAGTGAATCCTGGAAGGTCCCCAAGAACAATGAACTCTACCTTTTTGCACAAATTACAATGTAAAAAGCATGAACGACAAGAGCAAGAGACCAATTGGGTTCAATCTCCCCCCATGCCTTGTGTGAGCGCTTCACAAAGCATGTATTTTATGTATATTTCCATCTTCATGCTCAATAATAGCCCAATTTACAAAAATATGACAAGCTTTTAGCTTTTGAGTTTGCTTTTACAAAAATTGGAAATAAAGCTAATGGACGGTGCCCATAGAGTCTGGCACGCCCAACGCAATGTCCAAATAAAAATAACATATCCATGTGCATAGGCGCATACAAAATAATAATAAATAATCGATGCCTCAATAGACATGACAAAATATAGGCATGGCGCCTATCAAAATATAATCCATAGGTCGAATACTTGCTAGACTCCAATGCTTTCCTCCACCACTGCTGCTATCTCTATGCATCAAGTGAAGCATTCATAATCGTTAGTAAAATAATACAATTAAACCGACAAAAGTGAATACCTAGCCGTCTTCAGCTACATAAATAAATCAACTAGTTAGAAATAAATCCTAACCTTAATTTATTACGAGTGCGCACTCTAAACTCATAAACGTTTATTAATTTAATATGCATTTTGCGGAATCACCCATTATGGAATCACCCATGTACACACTAAATTAATGAAACGCCCGAAAAGGATAGGCGTCCCCATCAACTTCTCGCACAAAGAATCCACTTTGTGTATGAGCCCCGGTCATCAAAATTTACGGAATCCACCGTAAAACCTCACGGAATCCACCATGGCACGGAATCCACCGTGGAATATGCCTCCTGGCATCATACCCCCGGGTTGGGATAGCAATTGACCTCAATTGCTATTAGCTCAATGTGGAGCTAACAGAGTGGGGAAAGCATTTAAGTCTCTAGCGTGCATCCATTGTGCTTCCTCTATAGGATGGTTCTTAAATTTAACTAGATATCTAGAATACCTTCGGCCAGTTCTAGTGCTCATAAAGTCAGTGTCTATGATAGCTTCTGGTTCAAGTATTTCAGTCTCTTCCTCTAATAAAGGTGGGTTTTCATAAACAGGGTGGACAGGTAATTGGCCTCTAAATGGTCTCAATAAACTAATGTGAAATGTGTTGTGAATTTTCCAATGAGATGGTAATTCTAACTTGAATGCATTATCATTAATTTTATGAATGATTCTAAATGGTCCATAGAATCTAGGGGTTAATTTGACAACTGGATGTCTATCTACACTTTGCAGTCTACGTTTTTCTATTCTTAGCCAAACATAATCATCAACTTTGAAATTCATGGCTTGTCTTTTCTTGTTGTCTTGTTTGGTATATGATTGCTGGGCTTTAGCAATCATATCCTTAACCTCATCAAAAATACTGTTATGCATACTAGCAATATCATCAGCACTCTGAATTCTATTAGACAAAGATGCAACAGGTGTAGATAATCTATATCCATAAATGACTTCAAACGGTGCTTTCTTTGTAGATGTGTGTGGTGTATTGTTATATGCAAACTGTAATAAATGCAAATGAGTGTCCCATGTCTGAGGTTTAGAGATAGTATATGCACGTAAAAGATCTAGAATGGTGTTGTTTGTGACTTCTGTTTGTCCATTAGTTTCTGGGTGAAATGTAGATGAGAAATCAATCTTTGTGCCTAGATTAGCAAACAGTGTAATCCAAAAATTATTACAAAATCTAGAATCACGATCTGAAATGATAACTTTTGGCAATCCATGGTTAGTAAAAACAGTTTTCAAAAATAACTGTGCTGCTTGTGATGCTGTTAAAGTTTTCTTACATGGAATGAAATATGCTTGTTTACTACATCTATCTACAATTGTCCAAATCATATCATGGTTAGATTTAGTATTTGGTAAACCAGTAATGAAATCCATAGAAATTTGTTCCCAAGGTTTGTCAAGATTGTGGGAGAGAAGGAAGGAGTCTCGCTTGAAGCTTTCTTGCTTGCACAATGGGGGAAGACACACAAGGGTGGAGGCTGAAAACAGTTTTCCTCTTCTTAGTTGTGTAAGCCAAAAGAACTAAGGTACAAAGAAATAGAAGAACCCTATATATGGGTCTCAAACCAAACTCAACTAACTAAGGTGGCATACTAACTGAGCCACGAACTAGAGTAGATAAGGATAGCTATCATGTAGCTATTATTCATGGGCGGTGTACCAACCGCGTCTGCAACTGACAAGTCGGTGACATAAATATACAACGGTCACCCTGGCGTATCACGAGTGGAGCTCGATATCTCAACACTCCCCCTCGAGCTCAATCCCAATTCCTGCACACCAAGCAGGTCTCTGAACTTGCGCAGCTTCTCTGCGCCCAATGCCTTCGTGAATATGTCAGCTACCTGATCCTCTGTGCTGACATAAACTAGATCAATAAGACCTAGTAAAACCCTCTCTCGCACATAGTGATAATGCACCTCAATGTGCTTTGTTCTAGCATGATAGACTGGGTTATTTGCCAAGTGTATACTACTCATGTTGTCACAATAAATGACAACTGGCCCATCTGTAGACTGATGCATATCATAAAGTAGCTTATGCAACCAAGCTACCTCACATGCAGCCATTGCTGCACCCCTGTACTCAGCCTCTGTGCTCGACAAGGCAACTGTAGGCTGTTTCTTGCTGCTCCAAGTGACTGCAGCACTCCCAAAAGAGAATACATATCCACTAGTAGATCGTCTATCAGAAATACTACCAGCCCAATCAGCATCAGTGTATCCATGCAACTGTATCTGAACCCCAGTCTCATAAAATAGTCCATACTGCAATGTGGACTCACATACCTAAGTATGCGTCTAGCCGCATCCAAATGTGGTTTCCTTGGAGCCTGCATAAACTGACTTACCAATCCAACAGCATAGCTCAAATCTGGCCTGGTAATAGTCATATAAATCAAACTTCCTACTATGCGTCTGTACATAGTAGGGTCTTCCAGAAGCTCACCTGCATCTGCGCTCAGCTTCACATTTTGCTCCAAAGGAACTGAAATAGGCTTACAGCCTGTCATCCCATATTTGGACAGCATGTCCAATCCATACTGCCTCTGCAAGAGCTGTATCCCACTTGGTGATCTAATCACCTCAATGCCCAAGAAATAACGCAGCTCTCCCAAATCCTTCATCTCAAACTTCTGCTTCAATAGCATTTTCACATGAAGGATATCTTCATCACTGTCACCTGTCATAATCAAATCATCAACATAAATGACAAGTAGCATAATACCTTTCTCTGTTTTTCTCACATAAAGTGAGAAATCTGCCTTGGAAATCTGAAAGCCAATAGTGACAAGATACTGTCCTATCTTGTCAAACCATGCTCTAGGTGCTTGCTTCAAGCCATACAAGGCTTTCTTCAACCTGCAAACAAACTCAGGATGAATAGCATGCACATAACCTGGCGGCTGCTCCATATAGACCTCTTCTTGCAAATCACCATGCAAGAAGGCATTCTTTACATCCATCTGATGTAAAGACCATCCCTTTGATGCATCCATAGCAATGACTGCTCTTACGGTTGCCATCCTTGCAACCGGACTGAATGTTTCTTCATAGTCAATGCCATATGTTTGTGCATACCCCTTGACTACTAATCTTGCCTTGTATCTGTTCACTGAACCATCTGCATTGTGCTTCACCTTATAAACCCACTTACAGCCAATTGCATTCTTACCTTTAGGCAAAGGTACCAATTCCCATGTAGCATTTGCTTCCAAGGCATCCATTTCTTTATCCATGGCTTTCTCCCATTTTTCTTTTCCCATGGCTTGCTCAAAAGAAGTGGGTTCTAGTTCCTGTATCACTTTGACCATATATGCATAGTGAATGGCTGTAAATCCATCATATTTCAGCCTATCCACAGGATACCTAGCTCTCATAGACCTGCGCAAAGTAGGTTCACTCCCAGGTGCTCTCAAAACATCCCTGGTCTTCCTTACTCCAGGTGTAACAATAGAAGGAATACCCAACTCATCATCAATGCTCTGTTCTGAGCCACTGGATTCACCATCCACATAAGAGTGACCTGCATTCACATCAAACATGGGCTGATCAACCTTCTCTTTTCCTTTTCGTGATACCTGCATACCACTATCTGCATTGCTTTGAGAAGATTCTCCTGATCTCAATCTGCCTGTCCATGGCGAAGAATGTGAACCACTGCTAGAGGACGCTCCAGGTCCACTAATATTTTGTGACTGCTGCTGTGAATTCTGTGTAGCATTACCATTTTGTGCATCTTCATCATCAATCACATTTACTGGTTTATACCAGCTACTCATCTCATCAAAAACAACATCTCTGCTCACTGTAAACTTACGAGTAGAAGGGTTATAGCATCTATACCCTTTTTGCTGCAGAGAGTAACCAATAAAGATGCACTTCTCAGCTTTTGGATCCAACTTGGATCTCAGCTCATCTGGCACATGTACATAGGCAATGCAACCAAAAATTTTCAAATGAGAAATATCTGGTTTCCTACCAGTATACCTCTCCTCTGAAGTCATTCCATGTATTGCTGCAGTGGGAGTCCTGTTCATTATGTAGACTGCTGTAGCAACTGCTTCAGCCCAATAAAAATCTGGCAAGTCTTTTTCATTGAGCATGGCACGAGATACCTCTCCAATATGCCTGTTTTTCCTTTCTGCAATTCCATTTTGTTGTGGGGTATAACTGCATGAATATTGCTGCTTTATGCCATGCTCCTGCAAGAACTTTGCAAACTCATTTGAGAGGTACTCTCCCCCTCCATCTGACCTTAGGCATTTTATCTGCAAGCCTGTTTCTTTTTCAACCATAGCTTTAAGAGTTTTGAAATGCCCAAAAACTTCACTTTTCTTTTTCATAAAATACACCCAAACTTTTCTGCTATAGTCATCAATAAAACTGACAAAATAATGACAGCCTCCAAGAGATGCAGCTTTAGTTGTCCACACATCAGAGTGAATTAATTCCAATGGCTTCTCACTCTCTTGAACATGTCTAGGAAATGGTTTCCTTGCCTGTTTTCCAAACTGACAGGCTTCACATACCTTATGCATTTCTGCAACCTTGAATTTGGGCAATCCTGCAACAATATTTTGGGCCTGCATTGATTTAAGTCGCTGTACATTAACATGACCAATGCGTTTATGCCAGATATCAATATCTGCAACTACACCGGTCCCATGTGCAAACATTGCTGCACTCAATTCAGACATGTCTGCATCCAATGTAAACATTCTGCCCTTCTTCTTTCCTTTTGCTATCAAGCGACCTTTATTTTTCATATCCTCAACAAAGCATCCATGAGGATTAAATCTGACCTGCAAGCCCTGTTCAACCATTTGACCAACTGAAACCAGATTCTTGGTAATATTCGGGACATGAAATACATCGGACAGGTATTTCTTTTTCCCACCCTGCATAGACAAGGGAATTTTTCCAATCTGCACAATAGGATGTGCAGTATCATCACCAGTCTCCACAAATCCTGGTTTTTCCATTTTCCTTGCATCCTCCATCCATTCTGCATGACCTGTCATGTGGTTTGATGCACCTGAGTCAACATACCATACATCATTGCTTTCTTCTGCACTTGTCATAGAATTGTTCATGTGCTGCACCATGAACAAATGCTCATTTCTGTCATCACCCTGTCTACTAGAAGATGCATAATTCCCTTGTTGCAGTTTTCCATTCATGATGTCATTCTGCTTTTTATAGCAGTCTTTAGCCATATGACCCATTTTACCACAGTAGTAGCATTCAACATTACTGTTTGCATTTTGGCCTCTTTGCCATCCACCACGACCTCTTTGGCTCCCCCTGCCTCTAGAGTTACCACGTCCTCCTCCATAGGACTGGTTTTCTTGAGTTTGCTGCATATTCTGATTTCTGCCACGGCCTCCAAATCGGCCTCCTCTACCTCTGCCTCTACCTCTTCCAGCATTTGAGTAGAAGACAGCTTCTTTTGAAGTTCCTCCTGAAGAAGATGCACCACCATTTCTCTGTTCCTCAGAAATTAGAAGAGCAATCAACTCCTCAAAATCAGGAAATCTTTCACGAACTGAAATGGATGTCCGAAACTGTGCATAATCCTTTCCTAGACCATTCAAGGTCACGGAAACTAAATCATCATCTTCCACTGGCGACCCAATGGAAGCAAGTGCATCTGCAATCTTCTTCACCTTCATGTGGTAGTCGTTGATGCTCATACTTTCTCTTTGCACATTATGCAACTCTTGCTTGAGCTGCATTTTCCTGGCTTGCGTATTTGTGCTATACATTTTTGACAAAGTATCCCATGCCTCCTTTGGCGTACTTGCATCCTGAATATGCACAATCATAGAGTCTGAAATACTGATAGACAGCCAATACATAACTTTCCTGGCTCTCTCATGCCATGTTTTAAATGCCTGCATTTGTTGTTGATTGGGAACATCAGGAAGAACTGGTTCTTCTTCATTTCCTGCAACAAATTCCCAATATCCTTTTCCCATAAGGAAATTTGTCATTCTAAACTTCCATGCCTGGAAGTTGTTCTTGTCAAGCTTTTCAGTGACAATCTGTGAAAGAGAATCAGACGCCATTACAGAATACTGCAAGAAATTCTGTCACTGCAAAAAACACAGCTTCACCCTCACAAGGGCAAATCTGCAAAACTGGCGAAAGTGGTATTTGACCACACAGTCACTTCCTAGTGACGATTTTGCATAAACAGGAACCAAGGATGATTCTGAAACTCCCAATGTCTCTGCGCACAAGCATACGATGCAATTTCTACAGTAACTTTTCACCGACCTGTAGAACAGTGGTCGCACAGCATAAAACTGAGCCTTTTCTTGAGTGCGTGCAGAAAACTTCCGTCTGCAAAACAGGCCCCGAAATGGCCTCAAATCAAAAAAACAAGGTCGCCGAGGGCTAAAGCCCTTACCGGCAGCATATACTGCCCTCTTGCTTCACCGCGAAGGGCGTCT
Source organism: Lygodium microphyllum (assembly GCF_053477565.2). NCBI lineage: Eukaryota > Viridiplantae > Streptophyta > Polypodiopsida > Schizaeales > Lygodiaceae > Lygodium > Lygodium microphyllum. The sequence continues at coordinate 852,233 of NC_141162.1, forward strand.
CAACCTGAGACAATGCACTCCTGCAATTTCCGACTGTGCTACCTGCAGAGATCTGCTCCCAAAACAGGAAATGAAAGCAACACTGCTCCTCTTACCAGACCACCGCGAGCTTGGCTTGCTTTCTTGAGCTCCTTACCACGAACAAGGCTCTGATACCATGTCAAGATTGTGGGAGAGAAGGAAGGAGTCTCGCTTGAAGCTTTCTTGCTTGCACAATGGGGGAAGACACACAAGGGTGGAGGCTGAAAACAGTTTTCCTCTTCTTAGTTGTGTAAGCCAAAAGAACTAAGGTACAAAGAAATAGAAGAACCCTATATATGGGTCTCAAACCAAACTCAACTAACTAAGGTGGCATACTAACTGAGCCACGAACTAGAGTAGATAAGGATAGCTATCATGTAGCTATTATTCATGGGCGGTGTACCAACCGCGTCTGCAACTGACAAGTCGGTGACATAAATATACAACGGTCACCCTGGCGTATCACGAGTGGAGCTCGATATCTCAACAAGGTTTAGATGGAATAGACAAAGGCATAAGTAATCCATACTGTTTACCATGATGTCTCTTAACTCTTTGGCAAATCAAACATTCAGAAACGAAGTTAGATACATCTGCATCCATATGCGGCCAATAAAAATCTTCAGTTAACATACGTAATGTAGATATGATACCTCTATGACCTTGATATGGGGGAAAATGAATTTCATTCAAAACAAAAGATCGGAATGGAATAGTAACACACAGTCTCTTTTCATAAAACATAAATCCATCATTATATGACAATGAATCAACAGGAATGAAATTATTTTGAACTAATTTATTCCAATCAGAATGAAAAGTAATATCCTGGTGATATGTATCTTTCATAGCAATCAAAGAATCAAATGATATAACAGAAATATTATGAATTGCAGGTCTTCTACTCAATGCATCAGCCACTACATTTTCTTTTCCAGGTTGGTATTGAATGATAGGATGAAAACTTTGAATGAAGGAAGCCCATTTGATATGACGGTCAGAGATTTGAGGTTGGCTAAGTAAATGTCTAATACTTTGCTGATCGGTCTTTATCATAAATTCTGAACCCATTAAATAGTGTTTCCATTGTCTTAATGCTTGTACAACTGCTAATAGTTCTTTGTCATATGTGGAATATTTCAGCTCAGAGGGTTTCAGCTTACAACTAGAATATGCTATAGGATGATTGTCTTGCATTAGTACGGCTCCTATTCCTGATCCGCTAGCATCGGTCACTACCAGAAAGAATGGTCTATTAAAGTCAGGTAACTGTAGAAGAGGGGCATTGGTTAATGCATGTTTCAGTAAGTCAAAGGATTTCTGTTGATTTTCAATCCATTGATAAGCTGTTCCTTTCTTCAGAAGTTTGGTTAATGGTAAAGCAAGTAATGAAAAATTACGTACAAACTTCCTATAGAAACTAGCAAGACCAAGGAATGAGCGTAACTCATGCACGTTTTTAGGAACAGGCCAATTCAATATTGCATCAATTTTCTTAGGATCAACTTTAATTCCATCATATGATACAATATGACCTAAATACTCAATTTCTGTCTTAAAGAATTCACTCTTTTCAGGATTTGCATACAGTTGATTTTCTTTCAATAACTGAAAAACCAATGACAAATGCTCATAATGTTCTTTCTCATTTTGACTAAACACCAAAATATCATCAAAGAAAACAATTACACAATACTGATATTTCAGAAAGATACGGTTCATCATTCTACTAAAGGTAGCAGGTGCATTAGTCAATCCGAATGGCATGACTAAAAATTCGTAATGACCAAACTGTGTTCTGAATGCAGTCTTAAATATGTCTGACTTATCTAACCTCACCTGATGATAACTAGACATAAGGTCAATTTTACTAAATATAGAAGATCCTTGCAGTTTGTCCATAAGGTCATCAACTCTAGGAATAGGATACCTATTCTTTACAGTGATCTTATTTAAAGCTCGGTAGTCAATACACATACGATAGGTATTATTCTTTTTCTTGACTAACAATACAGGTGCACCGAATGGAGAACTGCTAGGTCAAATCAAACCTCTATTTAGTAATTCCTCAACTTGACTCTGGATTTCTTTTTGCTCTATCTGGTTGTGCCTATATGGTGCTTTACAAGGTGGTTGTGTGCCAGGGATCAAATCAATCTTATGGTCTTCTGGACGTGAAGGAGGTAAACCTGGTGGTAGGTCTTCTGCAAAACAGTCCTTAAAATATGCAAGAAATTCCTTATGCCTAGGGTGCATATGATTTTCCTTTACTTGCAATTCATTCACCCAAATGAGATATGATTTACTACTCTTGCGTAATGCACGTTTAGCTTGAGTATGCGAAAGCAGTGGAAAAACATTAGATGCATGCATACCATATAATGTAATAGATTTTCCTTGAAAATTAATATTCATTGTGTGTGTGGAATAATCTATATCTGGATTATACTGGTGTCGTCAAGGCATTCCTAAAATTATGTCACTCGTCTGTAATGGAACAACTAAGAAATTTCTTATTTCAGTGTATGAACCAATTTGAATCTCTAAGTCTTGCACTTCCTGTGTACCATTATACCTAGTGCCTAAAAATGCAGCTTTTATGCGATAATGCATAGGTACAGTCTATAATTTCAATTCCTTTACCAATTTTGCTGAAATAAAATCATGAGTACTACCGTCATCATGCAAAATAGTCTTTTCCTTTCCATGCACCAAACATTTCATAGTCAATAATGAATGTGGAGTAGGCATACCTGGTAAAGTATCGGAAGTAGTAGTAGTGTCATCCTCATCTTCAGTGAAATCAAGCATATCCTCATGTTTGTCTTCGTCCATGGCTCCAAGATAGTTGATATGAGCTGGTGGCTTCTTTGAATGACAATTTGCTGCTAGATGTCCAGGCTGGTGGCATTTATAGCATACTATTGGCTTGGCTTTGGTTACATTATTTGCAATGGCGGGAAGTCTAGGTACATTTGGATTTACTTGTGGAATAGGCTTAGGATTTGGGTTGACATTGGATGGTAATGCAGGTGGTTTAGCCCAATTCTTGCGGAAAGATAATGAAGAGAAACGACCTGGATTAAATCTTCTAAAATTGGAATTGAATTGTTTAGATCCATAATTACCATTGGCTTGGAATTGCTGTGGTCGTCTGTCTCTACCGCGTAACTTATCTTCAGTGTCATGAGCTAGTGAAATGGCGTCTTCAAGTGTAACAGGCTTGAACATGTTCACTTCAGCGTAGTAATATCCAAGAAGTCCAGACATATACTTCCGCTTATGTGTCGTCTCTGGTACGTCTTCAAGCATGCGTAGCTGGAGGAGTGCATTCCAAAAACGCTCTGTATACTGTGGAATAGGCTCACGATCCCGTTGTTGAAGTAGATCCCATTGCTTGATAGCCTTCTCATGAAATTGCGGTGGAAGGAAATTCTGCATGAACTTCTTCTTGAAATCTTCCCAAGTAGCAGGACATTCTATGCTCTTGCGTACTACAGTCCACCAAAGTGATGCTCTGTCTACCAAATGATTAGTAACACACTTGGTTTTATCTTTTTCTGGATAAGTTTCCTCATGGAAATAGTCATCAAACTGACTAATGAATGATAAAACAATCTTTCCTTCTCGTATGCCATTGAAAGTGCAAAATTTGAAACTTCGTTTACTTATCTTTGAGTCCTTGCAAATGGTTTGAGCTTCAAGAGTGGCGTCGATAGTACGTCGAATCAAATCTTCAGCTTGAGGTTCTTCTTTGTTGGTAGACGCTCTTTGTAATTTTGCCAATTGCGCTTGCAATGCTTACCTAACCTTTCATTCTTCTTCCAATTGCATCATGATTAAGTCCAGCTTTTGCTCCATCGTAGGTTCAGGTAGGTCGTCTTCAGCCATAGGATCATCCACATGTGGTTCCATCATCCTGTAAAACTCAAAAGACCTTTCTCACTCAAAATCAGGTTAGCGGGATGAGCATAGCTCAAATTCGGGGTTACAAGGCTTATGTGTTTTTGGGTATTTCTTCCTCAATCTTCAGAAAATCTGCGATTTGTCCTTCTTCGTATGCTGAAAATGCTTCAGCAAACCTGCGTATGGGTAGAATACCTTCCAACGAACAACTTTGCAGTTCGGAGTTTCTGCGCAGGAACAACCCTTCTAAGAGTTTTGAGCACAAGTCAGTTCTGACTCCAGTTGACTAGTCTGACTTGCAGAGTTGCAGACTTATGTGACTTGCAGACTTGCAGACTTGCAAAACTTAGCCGACTTAGTGAACTTGCAGGACTTGATCACAGTTGACTTGCAGAATTTGATCTCTGAGGCGCAGGACTTGGAGTTTGATGACTTGCTTGTCTTGTCTAACTTGATTAAGGCTTAATGTTTTAAGCTTAATAGCTTAAGCTTGAAAGGGGGGCTTTTGAATCAGGAAACGGCGCAATCGTGAGGGGGGGGCCATTTTTTCCGCCACGCGGAAAAATCGGACCTCCTCTGATAGCAAACGAATTGATTTATGGCCTCCAACCAAGCTTCTAAGCTTGTCCTTAAGCTTTTTGAAAGAAAGAATTAGAAAAATAATGGAGCTTATCTTTCTCTGTTGACGACTTGATGATGGAGATGAATGCGTGGTCCTCCGCCTGTATTGCCTGGTCCTTCGCGATCTGATGACAGAAATAGGGGTTCTTGGTCGCCAGAAATCTGCCTGTATCGACGGTTCGCGACGAGATTGACTGTAGAGCCCGATCGTTCGAGCTCCGCCTTCGCACGAGATGGGTAGCCATTGGAAGCTCTTGATCTCAGCTCCGCTCTGATACCACTGGTGCGCAGATCGGTCGCTGTATGCTCACGTAGTGAATCCCGGAAGGTCCCCAAGAACAATGAACTCTACCTTTTTTCACAAATTACAATGTAAAAAGCATGAACGACAAGAGCAAGAGACCAATTGGGTTCAATCTCCCCCCATGCCTTGTGTGAGCGCTTCACAAAGCATGTATTTTATGTATATTTCCATCTTCATGCTCAATAATAGCCCAATTTACAAAAATATGACAAGCTTTTAGCTTTTGAGTTTGCTTTTACAAAAATAGGAAATAAAGCTAATGGACGGTGCCCATAGAGTCTGGCACGCCCAACGCAATGTCCAAATAAAAATAACATATCCATGCGCATAGGCGCATACAAAATAATAATAAATAATCGATGCCTCAATAGACATGACAAAATATAGGCGTGGCGCCTATCAAAATATAATCCATAGGTCGAATACTCGCTAGACTCCAATGCTTTCCTCCACCACTGCTGCTATCTCTACACATCAACTGAAGCATTCACAATCGTTAGTAAAATAATACAATTAAACCGACAAAAGTGAATACCTAGCAGTCTTCAACTACATAAATAAATCAACTGGTTAGAAATAAATCCTAACCTTAATTTATTACGAGTGCGCACTCTAAACCCATAAACGTTTATTAATTTAATATGCATTTTGCAGAATCACCCGCTATGGAATCACCCATGTACACACTAAATTAATGAAACGCCCGAAAAGGACATGCGTCCCCATCAACTTCTCGCACAAAGAATTCACTTTGTGTATGAGCCCCGGTCATCAAAATTTACGGAATCCACCGTAAAACCTCACGGAATCCACCGTGGCACGGAATCCACCGTGGAATATGCCTCCTGGCATCACATCTTTTTGGACTATATCCTTTTTTCTTTGGAGGAGTTTCCAAAGGTCTCACACATGATGATGCTTCTTGGTCTATGATCCATCTAGGAGCACATCCCAAATGTAGCTTCATGCTAACTTGATGATTACTATGACATGAGACATATTCCTTTCTCTTGCCATGCACTCTTTTTGGTGCCATAATATGCAATCTAAGCATAAACTACAAAGAAAATTAAAATTCATGATGCCATTATTTACTGCTTAATATTGTTGAAATCCTCTTTTTGCATAGTCACAAAGTGAGCATGCATAAAAAATCTCACTCAATTCCATATAGACATACACATACATGTACACATGTGTCAACGTGTGGGCATATAGACATGCACAATAATGCTAAGATTCACCTTCTCTCTTATGGATACACATGAAAAATTACGCAATAATTCCATCTCATATCCACATCCATCCTTGTTTTCTCTCTCCAACTACCTCTCATATCCACACCCATCATATAGTTACTCACTCCCATCTTTGTCTCCATCAAGCAACTTATCACATGCACAGCTTGGGACAAGGTCCAATACAAGGTTGCCTATTATCCTACAAACAAAGAACAACGTTAGAAGCCCAAATTAGTCTTTGTCTAAGTATCTTGGGCATCATCAATAGCTTCATTTTGGTACTAAAACCTAGGATATTTGCACCTTGGACAAAGACCTTGCAATATCCTAGATTGGACATCAAACCTAGGATATGTGCACTTATATTTTCTATGTGAACATTGAGCCCTGGGGATGGGCCTACTATCAAGCTTGGGCTTTTTTCTCTTCCAATAATATCATTGAGAGCTGAGAGGGTATTACATGAGTGTAGTTCCTAAAGAATATGATATGTGAGAATGAGGAGAGTCTATATACCCATATGTGTTTATGTATTTATGTTATGCTTTATGGCCTCTTGGGTATAGAAAGTGTGAGTGATTTATGTGTGTGTGTGCGTGTGTGTGTGCGTGTGCATGTGCATGTATGTGTGTGTAGCACATTGAGGCTTTATATATAAATATACATATATATAAATATGTACAAGTTAGTGACCATAATGTACTTATATATGTATCTTTATGTGTGCATGTTTTGGTGCATATCTATGTGTGCCTATATGTCCCTATGAGTATGTGTTTGTGCTTATGCTGCTACTATGCCTAATGCATGTAAACACGTAGCTAAAGTAGCTTATCCATAAGCCAGGAAAAAACATTTTCTTATTTATGCACGTGAAGGGAAGATTTTTTGCACGATTATTTTCTCTGCTACTCTACGATGAATCTTTGCCACATAGAAGATGCACTCTGGTCGGATGAAACTCGTGATGTTAAACACATTCCCTTGCGATTTTAAACAAAAGAATAACTAGGTTTCTCCTATAACTAGTGATGTGATGACCAGAGCTGTCCTATACCCAGAATAACTAGGTTTCTCCTATAACTAGTGATGTGATGACCAAAGCTGTCCTATACCCAAGATTAAGTGGGAAACAAGAGTATTAACCATGTTGTCATATTATGGACTGCCTAGCCTATTGTGCAGCATCCAAAAACTATGTTGTGTGAAAGCAAGTTCTTTTTTATCATTGTGAAGCTACTAATGTGACATTTAGATACTAATTGTAGAGAAAAAGCAACATCAAACTCATGTTGGACAAGGAAAGTAGACAAAGAAAACTTTCCTTCAAGTTAATTCAAGGTTTGGTAAAGCATGAAAGCAGGGTATGTAAGGTTGGACAGCTCAAGAAGGCTATAGATATATTAAAGAGAGATTATGGTGTGTCCGGCGGACTCCATCATATCAGGATCTGCCTGCACCAATGCACATCTGCATATCGCAAGCCATGGTGTGTCCTGCCTATATCGCAAGCCATGGTGCATCAGAAGAGCAAAAGAAATGGTGCATCCATCCCTATATCGCAAGCCATGGTGCATCCCTATATTAGACTTGTTGCACACTACGTATGGTGTGCTGAGAGAGACGCCTCTCAATCCACAGGCGCATTGACAAGGGAAAATCCTACTGTATGGTGCACTGAGAGCCGTATGGTGCATTGATAGCTGCATTGACCATCATCAATCATATTGACCATCAACCGTATTGATGACCGGGCTATCAATGACCATCATCAGCCGTATTGACTATCAACCGTATTGATGGCCGTATGGTGCATTCACAGCCATATTGACCATCAGTTGTACTGACAGCCGTATTGACGTCAGCCATATTGACCAATGTTCATCCATTAGCCTTTGATCGGATCAAACTTGTAATGTGATGACCAGAGTTAAACACATGAATGACCAGAGTTAAATGCATGAATGACTAGGAATGGCCAGAGTTAAACATGGGAATGCTTGATGAGTGTAAGGAGATGAGCTCACTTCTGGTTTGCATCCGCGCAAACAATTTGGCGGCTCCTATGGTCAATTTAATATAAACTTGCGCCTGCTTCTACACGCTCTCTCACAAGAATAAGATCATCGAAAGCCTTTGCCTTTTAAAAGTTGACCCACCAAATAATAAGGCCTTAAGGCCTACCCACACTCATGAGAACATTTGAGGCCACAAGGCCTTAAGAAGACTAATGTACAATTATATTCAGCCCATTAAAGTTTCATTACCTACAATCAACCGTGTGTCTTTCTTTTCCAAATTCATTTGATTGTCCATGGTGTTAAAAATTTTCTTGATTGTCCATCATAAAGGCCATCAAGGGCATTAAATTTGGCAATTCTCCAAATGTAATTTTCCAATTAGAATTCATCCAAATTTGTCTAATGGAAAATTCATCTAGCTAAAGATCTCTAGATTCACTAATTGTGATTCATATTGACTTATTCTACTTAAAGATCTCTAGATTCAAATTTGACTAGTTGATATTGTGGTTGGCAATTCATATAGGTCAAAATTCATTCAATTGATATCATGTCTTGAAGTTCATCCAATTTGCAACCTTCAAATTCATTCGGTCATCTGATTTGATAGTAGCCAAAAGCAATGATTTACTTTTTCTTACCCTTGACCATTAAATGACCAAGTAGGGACCGAAGGGTTAGGAAATACACATTTTTCCCAAACTACTCAAGTTTGTGCTGCATAGCAACAAAATGAAGGGTCTTCCAACAAGAGATATTATAATCCAAACCTTCATATAACCATTTTTTATAAAGAGGTAAAACTACTAACTACCTTGAACAATTATTTTTTATAGAAAGCTAATGCAACAATTATTTTTTTAATAGAAAGCTAATGCTACCTTGAACTTCCTTTAAACCTAGGACATGTGTATGTGGGTTGATGCTTGCAACTGGATATTGCTATTTGGAGTAATGTAGGACAGGGTGGAGTTAATGCTATAGAGGGCAAGAGTAGATTTAAAGCCTTTAATAAGTGACTACACCCAATCATGCCTACTCTTATACATTTCTCTATTACACAAAAGAGTCTATCCTCACTATTTTACGATGGAGTCTATCATCCACAGCAAAACATGTCTACTCACACATGCATACACACACTCTCTCTCCTTGTATCTTGGCCTATGCACCAATTGTCTCACCTAAAATGGTTATATGATCATAATCTGCAAAAAAGGGAGGTTGGTAGCCCCCCATCCTCCATGTGCACACAAATGATGGGGGGGTTGTTGCTTCCCTTTTTTCTTAGTGTAGGTAGGAAGCATATGCAAACGATAAGAACCTTAGTGAGTTCACCTATACACCTCCCCTGTGATCTGCGTGTGCATGGTCAACCTGACTACTTTGCAATCTTGAGGATGATGACTTGCGGCTCAATGACCCAATGATCTTGAGTTAGAGAGAAAGATGTACACAAAAGTTGAGAGAGAGAGAGAGAGAGAGAGAGAGAGAGAGAGAGAGAGAGAGAGAGAGAGAGAGAGAGAGAGAGAGAGAGAGAGAGAGAGAGAGAGAGAGAGAGAGAGAGAGAGAGGGAGGCAGAGAGAGTATCTCTTGGCTTGAATCAATCAAGGTTTAAGAGAGAGAGGGGGGGGTGGGGGAGAGACAAAAAGGTTTATGAGAGTGAGAGTGAGAGTAAGACATTGAAAAAATAAAGTTCATGTTGAAAGACATCTTTTTTAGCAAGGCAATGTTCTTAAGTAGCATTATATCGGGCTCTTACTACCAAGGTAGCTGGTGGTGACTCTAGAGATTATAGTACTAGGCCTGGAGGGTCATACTAATGCGTGTGTAAAATATTCTAGCAAATAGCCCAAATGTCCTTCTATGTCATTTTTTAAACATCTCTCATGCAAGTCTCTCACTCAATCTAATTATGTTTTAGAGATATTGAGCCATCACTACTAAACGTTCTCTATTATGTGTCATAAATGGATAGTCCTTCTATGCTCTTAAAATTTGATGATTCTGCTAATTCATTAATTTGTCTTCTCAAGTTACAATGATGTTTTTTCCCATGGTCATTTAGACAGATAGGTGACATGGGCTATCCTACAAGTAAGGGAAACTCCAAGATAACATGTCACTATTGTCAAAAGGTTGTTAGTTGTATAGTCGTTTGTAGATACTCAATCTATTATGTGTTGCCACTGGACCCTACAATGGCACGATTGGTGATCCATGTTGGGGAGCATGCTCACAATGTTCAACAAGGCACAAAGAAGACAACCAATTAAAAGGTACCAAGCCTTGTCAGCATAGTCCTAAAAAATAAAAAAGGGAGGCCCATGAAAAATACAGATGCTAGTTACTTGGCAGATGTTGTTTGAATCTTTGACAAAAGAAGATAAATCATAGGCTTGAAAATATGCATGGGATTCAACAAGTGGTTGACCTGTTAAGTGGGTCCAATATGGCAACTCGTAGAAAACGAAGAACCGCCGCATTCATTTGGATATGATTCCGCATGGACCATTTTTAGCTCGTACCATCTTGTCGCGTTCATACGTGTTGGAGGTCGTCCAAGGAAACCTTCCCTGAGTTCATGATCCTCCGGTAAGAAAGTAGCGTGTCCTTAATATACATATATTCTTCATGGTTCGTGACCTTTTCACAGCTTGTCTTGGAGCATGACAAGCGACTTAGAGAGGTGGCATCCAATGGTTCTGGCTCTACCAAGGCATTTACAATAGGTACATGAGGAGGGAAGAAGAAGAAGCAAAAGGAGAAGGCCAAGGAGAAGAAGCCCAAGTGCCCATATTGTGGGAAGGGCATTCATCTCCCAAGGAGAAGTGTTGATGGCAAAAGTACCCCTATTTGGCAGAGTAAATGCGGACAGCTAGGCATATGCACTTTTGACCCCCAATACAAATGTCTTGTAGGCATTCAAAGCATAAGCCTATAGAGTGCATGCTCGCTATCCAAAACTATATTATAGCAACACACCCTACTAAAACTAAGTAAATAAGCTCTATCCAATCCAAATAGCACCTCAAAGCATCCACATAACATCCAAGCATCAAGATAGCCTCCCATAAGCATTACATAAGAAATAGGAAACTCAACATATGCTATCCCACAGGGTATGCAATAGACTTGTCTATTTCCATAGCAATGGTTGATCAAGATCTCTCCAAAGAGTGTTCAAGAGAAAGACAAGCAATGGTGAGATGAATACCAAGTAGTTTTTCAAGTGTTAGGAGCAAAACAAGAGCCATTAGAGGTCATTTCCAGCTATGACAAGGTGTTGTGCTCCTAGCAACAAGCTCCTATGAGCATGCCATTAGTGATTTTGGGAATTTCCCACAAGTTTAGGACTCATGGTCAAAACTTCCTCTTTGCTATAATGCTCACATCATGGGTCTAAATTTGGTGTTCAATAGCTCAATAGATTCCATTTTTCATAAGGTTTCCAATTATGTATTAGATGGTAGATTTGGGTGACTTGAAGGCATATTTTTTTGAGTTCCAATGTTCTAAATAATAAAAAATGGGACTTGAAAGTTTCCAAAATTCACCAAAATTGTGTTTATGAAAAACCTACCAACTATGGTAAATATTAATCATTTTTTAGAAGAAATGATGCCACTAGTACAGAATAAAGGGTAAGCTTGTGTATCATTACTTTGTACTAATGTTGTATGCCTTACATTTGAAATAACCATCTAGCAAACACAAAGGTTTAAATGTATTGTTTCACAAGAGAGAGCTAATCAAGTTGAGGTCATTGGTGATGGGTATGACAACATACTTCTTTTGCAAAGGCATTGTGTCTTTCCATTTTTCCATGATAGTAGATTTCCTGGGCAAGATGATGCCAAGGAGAAGTGCTTTTTTTTAATTTAAATGTCCACTAAGGGACCATCATCAGGGGTGGACTTAGTGAATCATATGAGGAAAACAAGAATCGGAGATCTACGAAGTGCATGGGCGCACTTCAATGACACCCATAGGGTTGATGGATGGGCAACAATGTCTTGTTCTATTTATGATCCTCGGTATGTGGTAACATTATTATAGCCTACATTAAAATTGAATTGTTGCTAGCAAATACTATGCTAATGTATCAATCATTAACTAGCATGAGAGCATTGTAGGTGATTGCAATATGTGAATTTAAATGGGAGGATGAAGAGTCTCAAATCTTGTTTTGGAAAAATTTGAATTTCTTCATGGTTTGACATGGTCATGATCCTCCTGACTTTGATGGATTCATGTCCGATGAGGCAAGTGCAAATTGGTTGGCAGTAAAGGTTACAGTGGAGGATCACATAACATAATGGAAGGGAGAGAGCGCTCTTGTCTTTTTCATCGGGAGCAAAGTTTACAAAGGCATACCAAGAAATTAGTCACTATAGATAAACAAATGTATCACATTGAAATGTGTGAACATGGAGGCTAGCAATGACAAGTCAACAAGCATCGCTTCACACCTCTGCTATCTAAGATTGATGGGCACAAAATGTAAACAAAGACATTAAGTCTTTGGATAGGTGGTTAAAATGGTAGCAGCAAAGAATTGCCCATTGGGGAGGAATTGAATCTCATGTACATCTGATGTTTTTCTTAGCTCATTAAAAGAATTGCTACACAATGCACTAATGGAGAGAGCTACAAACTTTATTCTTGGATTTGACTCTATAGGATAACAAAAGTCCCTCTGAATGTGCTCAGATTCCAAGCATAAACTTGTTAGAAACCATCCATGCTAGTTGGTTAGCAGGTGAAGGTGGAAAACGAAAGATATCATTCTATGATGCATGTGTTAGTGATGTTTTGAATGCATATATCCAATGTGCAAAGAGGATAGGCTATATCATGGGTAGATATATTCGATATGGGCCCTCAATGGACTCTTTGATGGCAAATGCTAGTAAAAAGAAATCCCCAAATCCTACCTCTATTACGTGTGCATTTCAAGATGTTGTAGCTAGTAGTCCTTTGTATGAGGAGCCCACAATGCAAGGTGATAGGGAAACTGTGCATAGAAAAAAGAAGGGAAGTGGAGCAGCTGCAAGTTCCCACAAGCTGGGATGTGTGATTGAATCAAGGCAACAAAAAAATAGGGGTAGCCCACGAAGTATACAATTTGATGATGGTGAGTTGGAAGAGATATATATTCAAGTTTCTAAGGAGAATGAAGAGATACCAATCAAGCCCTTGGAAAGTGAAGTAAATGTGCCAAATGCAGGAACATCGGCTTATGTAGTAGAAGAGGTAGAAGTGGCATAGGAGGAGTGGGCTTTACGAAGGATGCCACCTAACTGTGTGAGAAAATATTTTGGTATGGAGGGTAGAAAGAGTTGTAGCAACAAGTTACAAAGTTGGAAAATGGGGCTAGTTGCACCATGCTTTTGGTCTGAGAGAGCCTAGAAGGACAAGACCATTGCCAATGGATATGGTTTAACAATTGTGATGTCACACATACAAACGTTGTGCAAAAATAAG